>NC_133330.1:302001594-302301594 GCF_042186555.1 Aquarana catesbeiana
ATTCCTTGTCTAATAATAATAATAATGATGGTAATAATAATGCTAATTATTATTATTACTATTATTATATTGGAACTGTTATTCTCCCCACGATATGAGGTGCCGGGTGATGTATGGGAGGGGGCGGACAGGGAAGTCGGAGATCGGCCGCATTTATATTGGGGTGGTGTGTGAGGTTACTCCGATAACACACAGATCCTCCTGACTGTCTCTCAGATAGGAAGACATATGGATACAATGTGATCACCTCCATAACACATACATTTTTCCTTTCTAGATACTGTAAACAAAAACAAAGAATATTTTACTGGTGCTGGATGCTACCTTTCTTTTTCTTTCTTTCTTTCTTTCTTTCTTTCTTTCTTTCTTTCTTTCTTTCTTTCTTTCTTTCTTTCTTTCTTTCTTTCTTTCTTTCTTTCTTTCTTAAATTGTATTTCTTTACTGTATATCTTTTTATATGTGTTTCAAGACAGACAAATTGACACACACAAACACACATAATATCCCCCCCCCCCTAATTATAATGGCAGATACAGCGGGGTGTAAGACCCCCTTAACCCTTCCTGGCCCACACATCCCAGTGTTTAAATGTCTATTCAAAGCTGAAGAGACAGGACAGGAGCAGCCAGAAACAGGACAGTCCGGAGCTCAGACAGAGCAGCCAGAAACAAAGAGCTACGACGGCTGGCTGTATATAATATATATATATATATATATATATATATATATATATATATACACACACATTAAAGCTAGAATGGCCAAAATAATAAATGGCACAATACCTTCCACTATAGATGAGTAGAGTAATATAGCTCTTATCTAAGCATACAGTGTATTGTATATCATTATGTGTGTCAGTGTTTTTCTCAAATTATGTATACCGTGTGATTATAGACACAGCTGTACAGCATATAGTTATACAGATTCCTTCATGTTGTTTTATTCATTGTATGTACTGTGCCTACTGTGTGTGTTGTGTATAATATGTGTACTGTGTGTACTGTGTATAATATGTGTACTGTATGTTGTGTGTGCTGTGTATACGGTGAGCTGTATATATTGCGTGTTCTGTGTATAATAATGTATGTGTAATATTTATATTGTATGTACTGTATGCATTGTGCATACTGTGTATTCGTGTGTATAGGGTGTATATGGCATATACTGTGTATCATGCGTTCTTATTGTATGTACTGTGTTATGTGCACTGTATATGTTGTATGTACTGTGTGTTGTGTGTACTGTATATATTGTACGTACTGTGTGTTGTTTGTGCTGTATATGTTGTATGTACTGTGTGTTGTGTGTACCGTATATATTGTATGTACTGTGTGGTGTTTGTGCTGTATATGTTGTATGTACAGTACTATGTGTTGTGTTCTGTATATATTGTTTGTACTGTGCATTGTATATGTTGTATGTACAGTGTGTTGTGTGTACTGTATGTATTGTATGTACTGTATGTTGTGTGTACTGCATATGTTGTATGTACTGTTGTGTTGTGTGTATTGTATGTACTGTGTGTTGTGTGTATTGTGTATACTGTATGCACTGTGTGTAATGTTACTCTCTATGCCCTATTCTGATCTGTTCTGCATATTCCTCCCACACAAATACGTAATAGAGATAATGATGTGATATGGAGGAGATCTTTTCATACTCTCATGGAGGATCTCTCTGTTATCATAAAGTACAATGACTCATATTAGTGTCTATAATACATATACAAGGAGTGCAGCACTCACCTATAATCACCAACATATTTATTTCCATCTTTTCCTTATGCTGCAATTTCTAGAATTATTATCAATATGAATTATTTATCAACAAACAACCAGTTAAAATGTCTATTTGATGAGATTCAGATGAAGCGACTATGGAGATGAATAAATACTGTCTTATAACACACGTTTTCTTGAGTATAGTATGCTCAGTGTACAATATAAATACAATGTATTATTTGATAGTATAGTCTAATGCTTCTGATATTCTCTGTGTAGTATTATGAGTATCTGGAGTATAGAGAAACACATGTACATGAACAAAAAATTGCTTTGTTGTAAAAATAAAAATTATACGATTTAGCTAAACATTGACGAACTCTGTGTATCCAGAATATTTATTACTTTTTTAAGCAATATGTATAATAATAAAAAAACAAACAGACATATCAAAGACAACAACAATAATAATAACCACAATAATAATAATAACAACCGCACCAAAGATATTAATAATAATAATAATAATAATAGTAATAATAATAACAATAATAATAATAACCACATCAAAGATAATAATAATAATAATAGAAATAATGGAACAACTACTACATCAAAAACAATATAATTAATAGCAATACTAACTACAGTTATTATTATTAGTAGTAGTAGTAATAGTAGTTTTAGTAGTAGTGGAACTAGATGTATTAATTTTACTTTTACTACTGCTGTTGCTACTACTAGTCGTCCTCGTAGTAGCAGTAGTAGTAGTAGTAGTAGTAGTAGTAGTAGTAGTAGTAGTAGTAGTAGTAAATGAGAACCATTTGTTCTCTTCCTAGAAAGTCATCTTTATATATAAACCCTGTGCGGATAGTGGCCCTGTTTATTATAGTCTACCACCCCTGCCCCACTTGTTACATTGCTGCCCCCTACAGGTAGCACCCTATAATCCTCATGCAGTATGAGGACGTTATAGAAATGTGATGTTGTGAATACTAGAAAGGCTATTCTGGGACAATCCACAATATTCATCTATAGGGAAAGCTGACAGTAATGCTGTGCCTTGTAGTTCCACACACACAGCTAAAACATTGGAGATTTTGTAGGTTAAAGACACAACCATATTGACAATTGTTACATTTGCAACTTTCAATCAAGCGTCCTTTGCACAGATCATTCAGATATGGATTCTGATTGGTTGCTGTGGATAACTGCACTCGGTGCATCATTTTATGTTACAAAATTATCCCAGTGTAACCTAATATATTGTTTTTCAAGTTGTGTTCTCTCATCTCGCAGTCTAACCTACTGCTAATGACTGCAGCAATGCATATATAGCTGACACAGCATAGAACTGACCATCATTTATATACATGACTTCATTTTTTTTAATTCAAGCAAACACACATATTGCAGAGTGGCATGTGATACGAATCTATATGTGTGTTGTATATAATTCCTATCAGATATTACGTATGTGTGTGGATTAGTAATAATTTATATCAGGTGGTAAACTCTATCATATGCAGCTATGTGTGTTCAATTGCAATGTATATCAAATATTAAGCTAGATCTTGTGGGTGTTGAATAATAAATCATATCAGATGTTAAACTCTATTATGGTTACATACATGTGTGTGTTGATTATTCATGAGATAATAAACTCTATCATGATCATACCGTTATATATATATATATATATATATATATATATATATATATATATATATATATATTACAATACAGATGGCTGCTGGTCATCGCATAATGTTGTATTAATTATATGGTTATTGCACAGTGTTTTATTGATTGTATAGTCATTGCATAGTGTTGTGTTGACTGTATGGTCGTTGCATAATGTTGTGTTGTTTGTATGTTCATCGTACAGTGTTGTGTTGATTTTATGGTCATTGCAGTGTTGTATTGATTTTTTAGTCATTGTGTTTTTTGCATGGTCTTTACACAGTGTTGTGTTGATTGTATGGTAACTGCACAGTGTTGATGTTGATTGTGTGGTCATTGTACGGTGTTGTGTTGATTGTGTGGTCATTGTACAGTGTTGTGTATATTGTGTGGTCATTGTACAGTGTTGTGTATATTGTGTGGTCATTGTACAGTGTTGTGTTGATTGTATGGTCATTGTACAGTGTTGTGTATATTTGTATGGTCATTGTACAGTGTTGTGTTGATTTTATGGTCACTGCACAGTGTTGTGTTGATTGTATGGTCATTGTACAGTTGTGTTGATTGTATGGTCATTGCACAGTGTTGTGTTGATTGTATGGTCATTGTACAGTGTTGTGTATATTGTGTGGTCATTGTACAGTGTTGTGTTGATTGTATAGTCATTGTACAGTGTTGTGTATATTCTACTGTCATTGAACAGTATATTGTATTGTCATTGTACGGTTTTGTGTATATTGTATGGTCATTGTACAGTGTTGTGTTGATTGTGTGGTCATTGTACAGTGTGGTCTGGATTGTGTGGTCATTGCACAGTGTTGTGTGGATTGTATGGTCATTGTACAATGTTGTGTATATTGTATTGTCATTGTACAGTGTTTAGTATATTGTATTGTCATTGTACAGTGTTGTATATATTGTATTGTCATTGAACAGTATATTGTATTGTCATTGTACAGTTTTGTGTATATTGTATGGTCATTGTACAGTGTAGTGTGGCGTGTGTTGTCATTGTACAGTGTTGTGTGGATTGTGTGGTCATTGTACAGTGTTGTGTGGATTGTGTGGTCATTGTACAGTGTTGTGTGGTCATTGTACAGTGTTGTGTGGATTGTATGGTCATTGTACAGTGTTGTGTGGATTGTATGGTCATTGTAGAGTGTTGTGTGGATTGTGTGGTCATTGTACAGTGTGGTGTGGATTGTGTGGTTATTGCACAGTGTTGTGTTGATTGTATGGTCATTGTACAGTGTTGTGTGGATTGTGTGGTCATTGTACAGTGTTGTGTGGATTGTGTGGTCATTGCACAGTGTTGTGTTGATTGTATGGTCATTGTACAGTGTTGTATGGATCGTGTGGTCATTGTACAGTGTTGTGTGGATTGTGTGGTCATTGCACAGTGTTGTGTTGATTGTATGGTCATTGTACAGTGTTGTATGGATCGTGTGGTCATTGTACAGTGTTGTATGGATCGTGTGGTCATTGTACAGTGTTGTGTGGATTGTGTGGTCATTGCACAGTGTTGTGGTTGGTGTGATTTCTCCTTGGCACATGTATGATGGGATTTCTTCTTCTGCCCCTCAGGTAGGATTTCGGTGGGAGGTGACAGCTGTGCTATGATTGTGCCCTGAGGATGATGGAGAGGTTGGGGACAGCAGAGATGGGAGACGCTCCGGATGTCAGCTCACCCCCCCGACAGGCAGCGGCAGAGGCGGAAAGCACGCGTGGAGTGGAGCAGAGTGGGGTGAAGGAGGGGGCGGCCCCCAGTTCCCCCCCTCGTGCTGTGCCGGTGATTGAGCTGCTCAGGAGGGGGGAGGGATCGGGGAATATAAAGGCCAGGGAGCAGGAGCTGAGACTGCAGAGCCTGAGTACCAGCGAAGGGTGCAGAGCCCCCCCATCCACTGAAATCTGCAGAGCCCCTCCATCCACTGAGATCTGCAGAGCCTCACTGACCCCCTCTACAGATCTGAGCAGAGCCCCACTGACCCCTTCTACAGACCTGTGCAGAGCCCCATTGACCCCCACCACTGAGCTGTGCAGAGCCCCTCTGACTCCCTCTACTGAGCTCTGCAGAGCCCAGCTCACCCCAACTACTGAGCTTTGCAGACCCCCTTTGAACCCATCTACAGAACTCTGCAGACCCCCACAGACCCCAACCACAGAGCGGTGCAGACCCCCACAGACCTCAACCACAGAACTGTGCAGAGCCCCCCTGACCCCAACTACTGAACTCTGCAGGACCCCTCTACCCCCAACCACAGAGCTCTGCAGACCCCCCATCCCTCTGCCTGTCTCCGGACCTCAAGCTGAGCTAGCTGCGGAAGCCCGAATGGTCCAGCTGAGCCCCCCAGCATCCCTCCCCATCCAGGCGGCAGGCAGAACCATGCTGTACGGACTGAGCCAGCCTCTAACCCCTGGGAACAGGTAGGCAATTCTTATATTGTATTGTAATTTTAGAATTGTCAGAGATTTGTTGTGTTGATGCCTGGACCACCTGAATGATGCACATGTCCGCCTGCACCTCCCACAGCCTATCCCTTCCAATGCTGAACATACACTATACAATCTAATTGTACAATCTCTATGTAATATGAGGACAGACCTAAACAGTCCATTTCATTTGTATCCAATAAGGCATAGCCTTGCACTACATTGATGGTAGACCTAAAGAAGATTGCATAGTGTATGGTCAGCCTTATGCTGATATCCCTTAGCCACTATTATTCCTGCTACAGTTTAACTTGCAGCCTGCCAATGCCTGTGGAACTACAAGTCTTGTATGCCTTGCCCGTTGAGATCTGTAGTCCCATAAAAGTATACACGTCTGTCCTGCCATTATACTTCTTCCACAGCATACCTAAAATTATACCCCTTGCTGCTTGGTGGCTTACCATCATCATTAGCTTAGCATTGGACAATCATCAATGATGCTTCTAGCAGCTTAGCCATAGACAGATGTCTCACCAAGAATGATAGGTGTTGAGGCGTTTGCCCATCTTTGATGCATTGGCATCACTGCACCTCTAAGACCCTCCGCCATATTCTTAAAGGATGGAAAAAAGCAGGGCACACAGTTATTGTTTTGTTCCTCTTTCTCCATAGAGGAGGTAACAATTGGCATTCTCTTGCAGAGATTTCCGGCAAGTTGAGAAACCACTATGTGCAATAAAGCGCACTTTCAACACTTGGAAGGTCTCATTATATCCCTGCAGGGTGCAAATATACATCACAATCCTGATCGTTATGAGAAAAGCTAAAATATATTGTAAAATTTGGGAAGATGCGTGGATGGCTTTTGTGCACATTTCACAGTGCAGAAAATCTCACAATTTTTACAAATGGTTTACATTGCAAAACATTTCACCAGTAATAAATAGCAAAACATCTATGTAACCTGCCTGATCTATTTTACACTGCAGAGCATCTCACATTTCCTAGGTAGACCATTGTTTCAGTTAGAAAAAATATTTATTGGAATTCCCCTCTAAAGTAGTGATGCTAAAATTAGAACATTCACCGGAGAAACTAAAAATAGAGATGCTGCCTAAAAGCACCAAATCAGATTTCATGTCTCATTTTAAATTTTCAGGTTGCAAAATGAAAGCTGAAACCCGATTGATTGCTATAGAAAAATGTAATTTTTCTGGAAAGAACTACTATTTCAGGAACTAGTTGTTTCTGGTTGTGAGAAGGAAGACAATAAGACTTTAAGTGACAATGCAGTAAAGAAGTATTATGCCAATATTCTGTGGTAGCCGAATCCGTGGACTTAATGTGACCAATTTTAGGATGTGTATGGCAGTTCTAAACATACTCCCAAAAGTAAGATGTTCACCACCAGATTTGGACAGGTTGGATAATGGTGTCCATGTCTATGAGAGCTGGCATTCACCCCCAGATTTGGACAGGTTGGGTAATGGTGTCCGTGTCTATGAGAGCTAGCACTTACCCCCAGATTTGGACAGGTTGGGTAATGGTGTCCATGTCTATGAGAGCTAGCACTTACCACCAGATTTGGACAGGTTGTATAATGGTGTCCATGTCTATGAGAGCTAGCACTTACCACCAGATTTGGACAGGTTGGGTAATGGTGTCCATGTCTATGAGAGCTAGCACTTAGCACCAGATTTGGACAGGTTGGGTAATGGTGTCCATGTCTATGAGAGCTAGCACTTAGCACCAGATTTGAACAGGTTGGGTAATGGTGTCCATGTCTATGAGAGCTAGCACTTAGCACCAGATTTGGACAGGTTGGGTAATGGTGTCTATGTCTATGAGAGCTAGCACTCATCACCAGATTTGGACAGGTTGGGTAATGGTGTCTATGTCTATGAGAGCTAGCACTCACCACCAGATTTGGACAGGTTGGGTAATGGTGTCCATGTCTATGAGAGCTAGCACTCACCACCAGATTTGGACAGGTTGGGTAATGGTGTTCATGTCTATGAGAGCTAGCAAACACCCAGATCTATTATTTTTTAGAGAGAACAATAGATTGGCCAGAACTCATCATTGTTGTTTCCACCAGCATTCTGGACTCTACCGGCTTTATACCATTGCATGAATATTCAGGCTTAGGTGGGGCTATCGGGTGTATTACACGATCTATTTAACTGATCAAAACAAGTTGGGTCATGCCCCCCCCGACCACATTAGCTCTAATTCTGCCACAAAATATCACAATAGATCCTAGACTGTACTGTCTGGCACTGCTGAACAATGCAGTATCACTGGTCCAATGACAGATCATACCATCCAGTGTCCAACCTCAATGTCAATGCTTCTTCATAGAGTGGCTGTGACTGGCAGTAGTTCTGCAGACCACAGTAGAATAAGATTTTTAGTTCTACACAATTTCTAGTTCTGCTCCAGAAGATCTGGTCCCCAAGTCTTTTTTACATCTGGCTATAGACAAGAATGGTTAGATTTGGAAGATTCTGCCATTTACTTGATCATCGTGAGGGCAATGAAAACAGACATAAGATGACATCATCTAAAAATAGATGTATCTATTGTGCAAACCCCATTTGTCCCAGACTCATTATGTTCCCATTAATGAACCAAGGGTGGTTGACCAACATATAAATCATGGTTTATTTTTAAGAAACAAATAATTGTTGTGATTGGTCATGCAGGAAAAGTCGGGCCATTGTATATATTCTGTTTTATTAATAGCAAGTGATATAGTCATAGAATAGTGGCGTACAACACCCAGCATTTTCTAGCCGACATGATGGAGATGGCTATGTTTATGGCTTTGCGATAATTTTCACGTCCTATGCTGATTGTTATGCAGTAATTCTCTTTGTGCTTTGAGAGAAGACTGGTGGCTTTTATTTGCTTGTAGTCACTTAACATAAGGAGTTCATACAATCAGAACCTGTGGAAAAGCCAAAAATAAGCCAGTACTTAGTATCTAATTATTTTCCTTGTTTCATTTAAAATATAAAACATCATTGGTTGCTAACATCAACCACTAGAGTTTTCCTTGTACTTAGAGTAGGGAAAATATAAACATTAATGTAATTGGCTAACAACGCTTTGTTCGAAACCCAACAACCATTTTGCACCATGTAGAGCCATCTTTGTGGATACGAGGCTTTGAAGAGACAACAGTGATTGTGATGGGTTTGTTTATCATCTTTATTGGATATCTTTCTCAAGAGTGATTGGCCAGGGGGACATCTGCCTGCCTCTATAGACATGAGATTGTTTTCGGAACTGGACAAAAGGAAATACAATGGATGCATCCATGTGTCCGGACTACTTTACACTTGAATTCCATGACATCATGGGACCCAGACTGTCCAATCTAAAGGGTATCTCACTGTGTACATCCATAAAGTACACGGATGTGGGATGGTGCAGTGCAGGATTGGTAGTCTATGGATATGTCAATACTTTTTTTTTTTTTTTCTAATGCAGTATATTTGATAGGTACTTATCTCAATGCTCCACGGCTTCTTCAGATATTTACAGACTGGCCAGTTCTTCCAAAACTTAAAGCATATCTGAATTCAAGAAAAAAAAGTAATATACTGCAGCTTACCAATCCTTAGATATGGTAACTTGCATTCGTTTTCTTTTTTATTACCTTTTTTTACATTATTTTTACCTAGTGACCCTGCCAGCAACTAGTAACAGGCTTGGGTTCAGTCCCAACTTAGGTTCAGCCAAACCTGGATGTCAGTGGTCAATGTTGTCATAAGCATTTCTTCCCCTTTGTGTACATGCAGGCTGCAAGGCGTGGGGTGTCCCCGACACAGCTCATCAGCCTAGGAGCGAAAGCTACTTCTTGGTTTGGCCAACCAAGGGTTCAGCGAAACACAGAGCCAAACCTAAGTCATCTCTACCAGTAACACACTTCCTGTCCTAGGGTGGCAACGGTCACCCAATGTTCTGTATTTACAGAGGATCAGCCTTGTCACTCTACGGCGCTCGCTCCTGATCTGGACTACAGAACACCCCCTTCTCATCTGAGGCAGGGCTGATAACACTATATAAGATTTCAATGCAGTAGAGGCCCAGGATGTTACAAGCTCATTGTATTTTAGGCAGGATCAACAAGTATTTTTTTGCACTTATCAAACAGATATAAAATAATCTTTTTAATGGTATACAGACAGATCCAGGAGAAGCAAATGGGAGAGGTACATTGTAAGGGTTTACATACAACTAAATGCTGAGAATTGTTAAATGTTTTGAGGCCTCTGTACCAGAGATGTGCGGTGAGGTCAGTGGCTGGAGAGGCACTGGCTAGTATCAGAGCCAGATACACACAGGTTAAATACACCTCGAACATTAGAGTGAGAACAATAATTCTACCATTGGAACTCCTCTGTAACTCTAAACATGTAACCTGTAAAAATTTTTAATGCGTCACCTATGGAGATTTATAAGTACTGAAGTTTGGCACCATTCCACAAGTGTGCGCAATTTTAAAGTGTGACATGTTAGGTATCTATTTACTCGGCATAACATCATCTTTCACATTATACAAAAAACATTAGTGTTTTTTTTTTTTTTATTCATGAAACAGTTTAAAAAAAAAAAAAAAAATGCATTTAAAAAATTGCTGCACAAATACTGTGTGACATAAAAAGTTGCAACAGCCACCATTTAATTTCCTAGGGTATCTGCTAAAACAATATATATAATGTTTGGCGGTTCTGAATAATTTTCTGGCAAAAAAATGATGATTTTTACATGTAGGAGAGAAGTGTCACAATTGGCCTGGGTGGCAAGGGGTTAACTTCCCTGGCGGTATCCCCGAGTGTGGCTCGGGGTGAATTTTCAGTACCAAAAGCGGTAACCCCGAGCCACACTCGGGATTCAGGCAAAGTTACTTACCTTGTCCCGAGTATCCTGCGATGTCTCCCCACTGTGTGTGCGGGCCGTGTTCTCCGCTCGATTCATCACAGTGCCGAGCTCCATTCCCTGCGAGCGCCACAACGCACGGGGACGGAGAACGGCGCCAAATTCAAAAAGTGAAAAACACACAATACATACAGTACATTGTAATCTTACAGATTACATTACTGTATCAATTGATGTCACATCCCTTTTGTCCCTAGTGGTTTGTCCAGTGCCCTGTATGCAGTTTTATATTATATATACTGTTCTTTCTGCCTAGAAACTGGAGATTGTCCATAGCAACCAAAAAGTGTCCCTTTATGTCAAAAGTGGTTTTAGACCAGCTAGAAAACAGCGATAGTAAATCAGAATCACTTGCAGAATTGAGCGATAGTGATTTGTGGGGAAATCCGTCATCAGACACTGAAAGTGATGACAGCGTCAATTCTGCGACTGAGCAATTTCAGTGTTTTTGATTTGATTACGTTATTCAATAAATTTGATTATTATTATTATTATTATATTATTATTTGTTATAATTATTTATAGTTATTTATTATATTATAATTTATGATTTCGTGTTTCAAACTTTATCATACCCGAGATGTCTTGTTTGGACAGATTTAAGTGTGTTATTCCTAAGAATTAAAGACCTACAATGTAAAACACCAAATTTCCATGCAAAACAATGTACCGCTTTGAGCATCAAAAATCTGACATAATCATACCGCCAGGGAGGTTAATTGCCATAAATAATATACAAACAATTATTATATATTGTTTTTAAGTTAATTTACTATATTTTCAAAATCTTTACTCAAGCAAGTGGCTTAACGGATAAATTACTGAAGTTTAAAGTTATAACTTCCAATCAGTAATTTCACAGTAAATTGATAAATAATATATTATTATGTTATAACATATAGCATATAAATACCGTATTTATCGGTGTATAACATGCACTTTTTTCCCCTTAAAATCAGGGGAAAATCGTGGGTGTGTGTTATACGCCGATCCCCGGCCGATTGTGAGCCTTTTGGCGGCTTTCGGCTTTTCTCAGCGGCTTTCGGCCATTCTCGGTGGCTCTCGGCGGCTTTCGGCCGTTCTCGCGGCTTTTGGCTGCTTTCGGCCATTCTCAGCGGTTCTCGCAGTCCCACGTGAGCCGGCGAAAGCCGAGTGCATCCGAAAGCTGCCGAGAGCCGCCGAGAATGGCAGAGAGCTGCCAAGAGTGTCCGAGAACGGCGGCGCCATTTTCAAACGACAGATTTCTGCAAACGACACAGGGCAAGGCTACAGATGGACCCTGACAAGGCTGCAATGGGGACAAGGCTGCAATGGGGGACAAGGCTGCAGATGGACACTGATGAGGCTGCATTGATGGGCATTTAAATGTGAGTTTTTTTCCTTAAAATTCCCTCCTAAACTTGGGGTGCGTGTTATACGCCGATAAATACGGTATATGATTTAGCTTGAATATAACAGTATCTTTTCAACAGAATCAGTTTCTCCCTCTTAACTGTGTGGGAAAAACAGGATTGTGGGTAAATCTTATACCCATAAAGTGTTCTTTCCTTGTAGTTAAGGCCTGATGTACACTGCTCCTGGTAAACGGACGTTTAGGAGCAGTTGGGCATTTTTTTAACTGCTCCTGAACTCTCCTCTATGTTATCTCATCAGTACATGTACACGGGGTCGTTTAATGTCATTTCTAGGCAGTTGAGTTTAGAGGCCATTTTTGGAAAGCAAAAAAATGAGTTCAGACGCTGAGTTTAGAGGCATTTCAAGCGTCAAATGCTGCTAAACGCGGTAACACGCGTTTAGCAGCGTTTTGTTTACAGGCGTTTTTCATTTTTGGCTATTTTGAAAAAAAATAAAAGGCTTCTAAACGCAAATGCGGCAAAACGCCGCTAAACACAGCATGTAAACTCTGCAAAACGGACGTATTAAACGCGGGTTACTATCTGTTAAGTTAAATCGTTCAGGAGAGGTTGTAAAATCGTCCCGTGTACATTAAGCCAGGGCTGGGCTGGAAGGGAGCATTTGACTTTTAGAAACATGCCCCTTCTATGACACTGCAGTGAGAGGACAGCCTCCACTGCAGCATTTTTATTGGACAGCTGGGACCAATGGTACTTTACCATTGGTCCAAGGCTCCAAGCTGTTCATTGAGCTCAGTGCCTCTGACAAGAAGTGAGGAGAGGCACTGTGAGCTCATCCTCTCAGTCTGCTGCAAACAGAGTGTGTCATCTTATATTTAAAGTGGCCTCTCTGTATTTAGATTCTGACAGGCTGTGCAAGGAGCCCCATATCTCTGGAACCATAGGTCCTAGGAGCCCCATATCTCTGGAACCATAGGTCCTAAGAGTCCCCATATCTCTGGAACCATAGGTCCTAGGAGCCCCATATCTCTGGAACCATAGATCCTAGGAGCCCCATATCTCTGGAACCATAGATCCTAGGAGCCCCATATCTCTGGAACCATAGGTCCTAGGAGCCCCATATCTCTGGAACCATAGGTCGTAGGAGCCCCATATTTCTGGAACCATAGGTCCTAGGAGCCCCATATCTCTGGAACCATAGATCCTAGGAGCCCCATATCTCTGGAACCATAGATCCTAGGAGCCCCATATCTCTGGAACCATAGGTCCTAGGAGCCCCATATCTCTGGAACCATAGGTCCTAGGAGCCCCATATCTCTGGAACCATAGGTCGTAGGAGCCCCATATTTCTGGAACCATAGGTCATAGGAGTGACGGCATAGGACTTAGGCTACATACCCCCCAATTTTTTTTTTTTAATGTTCATGGCAGGTGAGGCCCTGCCTCACCTTCCTCCCCTGACTGTACGTCCCTGCTCTGTAGCCACAGTGGGGTCTCGCTTCTAGCTCAGCATTTTCTAATAGTAAACAAAATTGAAAAGGGATAACGGGACCCCTCATTATAGTTGCTGTAGATGTGAAGAATAAATTATTTAGCTAAGAAAATTGCTGAAACTGTCAAAAAAATAATAAAATGACCTAGTAGGAGTTCCATCTGATCAGCGACCACACCAAGGAGAAAAATTTACTTTGGGAGAACTCTGACCCAATAAATAGACTCCTCCAAACATTCTGCCTGATGCATTCATTTAATTAAACTACAATTTATTTCTCTACACATTAAAAATACCCGCTGCTTATCTAACTGGTTTTCATTACCACTTGAACCTATTTTTTTTATATAAATGAACAAACAGGAGTCAGTCTTTAAGCAATATTACGACATGACAGAGAAATAAGTGAGCCTGATCTACATGTTCCTGTTTTGTAACACTGTTAGTGAAAATATCAGATTGAACGATCGTCTTATCATGAGATCAGTCTAAAGTAATGATGTGTATTGTGGAGTAAAAAATACATCTTTATGCCATGTGACATAAAGTCTAGACAACAATCATATGATGTCCTGAGTACCAGGAGTATTGTGGGAGTTTTATATCATTAGAGACTGCAGCCTATTATCTTCTGTGAGACAAAAACTGTCTAGTAGACCTGGAGTGAGATAACAGAATAAGGAAATAGTGACCATTAGGCTGGCCAATTTGAAAATAAAAGGGAGTTGGGACTTTAAATGAAGCAATAATAATAATAATAATAATAATAATAATAATAATAATGTCAAAAATAATTTAAAAAATAAAATAGTAAAAAAAGAATTTTTAAAAATAATAAAAATTAAAAATACTGACACCATCCATTGCCTTACTTACACCGATCTCTGCTCTGCTGACACCATCCAATGCTCTGTTGATATACACACATGTGTGTTTGTGCTTTGGGGTGAACACCTCAATGCAATAGGCTGCGCACACCAATGACCAAAACCATATATTATGAGGACAAAAACTTCAATACTTTCAGTTTGTATGTAATCAGGCTGGCACTTGCACTATATAGTTGAAGGTAAATCTAAAGGAAATTGAATTAAAAAATGGTATAATGTATCGACATCTTAAAGCCTAGTACACACGGGCTGAATGTCGGGCGACGTTGGCCGATGCAATAAAAACTGTCTGACATTCGGCCCGTGTGTATGGTAGCCCGTCCGACAGAAGCCGGTGTTTACTGTACTAACGTCCGGAAAAAAAAATGATAGTGTGTACGAAGCTTTAGGCAAATGTAACAAATTACACCAAACTTAAAACATTATTTTCATTAAATCGGTATTAAACCCAAAAGCAAACATTTATTATATTGTAGTTTACCAATTCTTAGATGTGACATCTGCATTAGTCTTTCTTTCCTCTATTTTCAAATAGTGATTCATCCAGTAAGTCTTTTGTTTTTCAAAAAGAACAAGCTCTCTTCCAGCTGTATCAGTTTACAGGAATCAGACAAACCATTTAACACTGACAGGGGTATTTACAAGGATCAGCTTTTATTTATTCATATAAAACTTTTATCCCAAAAGAAAAAAAAATGAAGATTGCTGTAACTGATTATAAAGTGTGATCAGGAGTTTGGCTTCAATTTGTTAGTGTGTTTAAATCTCCTAGTGCAGCTAACACTCCCCTTTCCCCAGACTGACAATGCTGCTGTCTGCTGTGCCCCCTGTGCTCTTTCATCCGGAGTGGGGGGGCACTCTAATACAGGAGGTGTGTTACTGGCCAGATTACCAGGTAAAAACAGAGGGGGGAAAAGTCCTAAAAAGAAAACAAATGCAGCCGTAACATTCATTGATTGGTAAGCTGCAATATTGTCAGTTTTACAGTTTTGTTCCCAAGGCTCCATAAGGGCTAAAAAATCACAGGCTAATATGAGAAGTTTGCCACTTGACACTGCATTGAACCTGGATACGGCAGATTATTATTTTAAATGTATCTATAATAAATTGGTTTTACATTGTAATATTAGTCTGAACATGGGAAATCGAATGTAGACATCAGTTCCTTTTATTGGTGACACCTTTAAAGCTATTCATTATTATCAAAATATATATTTTGTACACAGAAATTTTGGAAGTGTCCGTTAGAACAAACTGACCAAATCATAACATCTTAACACAGCAACACATACATTACTTTATTATACATTATGACCATATTATATATATATATATATATATATATATATATATATATAATTGTATTTGGTTAAAAAAATATGGTATTGTAGCTTCTTCGATCAGAAATATTTTATTAATCTATAAAAATCACAAAAACAATTTTGCCCTTGTCCAGATGTCACCTCATTGGGATTAGCTTCTCGTTTTGGCCATTTGAATTGTATTGGAGCCTGTTTTTTGTTTTTTTTAAATGTATCGTTGTGTCTTTTTTTTTTAATGAATCTTCGTGTCTTTTATATAATAATAAATAAAGATTTTTCAAAAAATAAAAAATAAATAACAAAAAACAGTAGAGAGTCTTGTTGGGACAATAAGGAGCTAGGAGGGGTAGGAGTCATGTAGTGCTACTATATGGAGGGATTTGTGGAAGTGTCCAAGTTTTATAATTAAATGGAAAACCCCTTAAATTACCTCATTAAGCTTTACATGGATCCCATTACCATTCTACTTCCTCTGTGGCTCCACTTTTTTATCCTTTTCCTGTTTTACTTCCCTTTCCTTGTCACTTCTTCAATTACATTTTCTATAACTTTCTCAGAACTTCCTCTATTCTCAGCCACAAATACTTTGTCTTCTCGAATCCCAAACCCCTTGTGATCAGTTTATTTTACCGCAATATCTTGATATCATACTTAAAATAGATGCCTACAAAGACATTGCCTTGTGTTGATGGATGTGGACAAATACCTATGACAGTAATTTAATAAAAGCGGGAATTAAATTAAATATTATGAAATCCTACTTGTAGGATAATATCAGCACATCAGTTACTTAACTTATTTATTTATTTTATGTATTTACTTACCTTACTATACTTATTATTATACTTATTTATTATTTTTTATTTATATTTTATTTATTACTATATTATACTTATTTATTTATTTTATTTATTACTTATAATAATTATATTATTAACTTATAGTTACTTATTTTGAATGGTAAGGTAGTCTTTGTTGAAATTCATGTACTGATTAGGTGTCAATTGTAGGAGTTATAGATTATTATTATTATTAATATTATTACTATTATTAATTTTATCCAAGCACATGTAGCATTCTAGAAAATGTCAAGATTGTTGAAATCCATGTACTGATGATGTGTAAATTGTAGAACTTATAGATGAATATTATTTTTTTTTATTATTATTATTATTATTATTGTTATCATTATTTTTATCCGAGCACATGTAGCATTCGAGAAAATGTCAAGATTCTAACAGGGCAGTAATATTTCCTGCTCAAAATGTTTTGCTCTCTAAAAATGTAATTAATATTAAAATTGCTACATTTGCTATATTTTGCTGCTTAAACAATCATCATTTAACCATCCACATCACTCCCTACTCCACTGACACGAACGATTTAATATTCTGACACTCAATTAAGGCAGGAAATTATATGTTTATACATTTTAGAAGGATGTGTGGCTATACAATTGCATTTTTATATTGCCATTCTTTTCATCAATGATTACGTTTTAGCATAAAATTGCACAGTAGTCACATTGCACTCTTGAATTTTTTTCCTCACAAAGATATTTTATTTTACAAAGATTAAAATGACACTTTAGGAATGAGCTATTTTGATGCAATTTCTTTATTATGATAATTATAATTCATATTGATGATTGTTTAAGCAGCAAAATATATCGGTGGCAATTTTAATAATAATTACATTTTTGGAGTGCAAAACATTTTCAGCGGGGAATATTACTGCCCTGTTAGTATCTTGACATTTTCTAATATGCTACATGTGCTTGTTATTCACTTTTATTTACTAATACATTCATTATTACAAGACTAGAATTTAAGGGATGTCTTTAAATTTAAAGGATGACTTACTACAATTTAAATAACTGACTTTTTTGCAGAAATTCATTGATGATTGGTTTCTGCTTGTTTTTATAGCGTCAGTCATTTTAAAGGTCATGTAAAAAAAAAGTAAATCATTTTTTTATTTTTAACCAGAAAAATGCTTCTTGTGCCAATAGTCATCAAATATACAACACAATATAATTGAAGGGTAAGCAACCCAGGACATACAATATAGGTTCTGTAAAATCAACATGGTTTGAACAAACAATATGACCTGGCTACCATAGCTCCAATAAATAATCTGTAATGCAAATAAATATTGTAATATAATAATAATGCAATGTAAATAAATCTTCTGAATTTTTTTTTACAGGTAGAACATTAAAATATTTTGGTTTAAAAATTACCTTCTCATGTAGAGCATCCTCCATCTTGACCAACTGTCCTCCATTTTATATTTTGGTTGCTATATTTATAGCCTTCCTGTATTGCTCTTTTTTTTTAGCTTTCCCTTTAATTTGATATTAGGTTAAACATAAAATGATTAAAAGATTAAATAAATAAGTACGGTACATATAAAAAATAAAAATGCATTCAATTTAATTCTGTATTTAAATTGTGTAAATAAAATTAGAATTTTTTTATTTTTATTTTATTTTAATGCTTGATATGTATGTTCATCAACAACATCAGCAATACATTTTTTTTTTCGACTTTCCAAAGGATACAACATTTAAGATGTGAGCCCATAACCCAATGAACTATTGCTATTGATTTTGAATACTATACATTTATTACAGCTGTTGACACTGTTTTTGTAAAATATTAATAGCTGTCTTGTTATTTTTTGCAGCAGCTATTTTGGAGTTCCAGAAACCTTCACGGTGTTTAATAACAATTCGCGAATCAAGAGACGCACGGGACCCTATGAAGTAGAAACTAATGAAGGTAAGATATAAGCCTTTAATGCTATTTCAGTTCAGGGCAGCTTACAGTTTAACAGGTATAAGTGGTTTACTGTTTCTGTAGAGGCCGTGTAAAATTCTGCTGATCCAGAACATCACGTAGACCTCTGTCCCCTGCTTCTACTATTTCATTAAGCAGGTTAAAAAACAGCTCCTAGAAAAATAATTTTCAGTTCAACAAAGTATTCCTTTAAAAATTAATAGGGTAGGTTTGCAATTCAGGTGGTTTAATCACCTGACATCTGTCTTTGTATTGGGTTGCCACACACCAGCTGAACATTGACATAAAGCTTGCAGTATTCATACCCCTTAAAATTTTCCACATTTTGTCATGTTACAACCAAAAATATAAATGTATTTTATTGGGATTTTATGTGATAGACCAACACAAAGTGGCACATAATTGTGAAGTGGAAGGAAAATGATAAATGGTTTTCCAAGTTTTTTTTACAAATAAATATGTGAAAAGTGTGGCGTGCATTTGTATTCAGCCCTCTTTACTCTGACACCCCTAGCTAAAATTGTCTTCAGAAGTCACCTAATTAGTAAATAGAGTCCACCTGTGTGTAATTTAATCTCAGTATAAATACAGCTGTTTTGTGAAGCCCTCAGAGGTTTGTTAGAGAACCTTAGTGAACAAACAGCACCATGAAGGCCAAGGAACACACCAGACAGGTCAGGGATAAGGTTGTGGAGAAGATTACAGCAGGGTTAGGTTATAAAAAAATATCCCAAGCTTTGAACATCTCACTGATCAATCCATCATCCAAAAATGGAAAGAATATGGCACAACCGCAAACCTACCAAGACATGGCCGTCCACCTAAACTGACAGGCTGGGCAAGGAGAGCATTAATCAGAGAAGCAGCCAAGAGGCCCATGGTAACTCTGGAGGAGCTGCAGAGATCCTCAGGTGGGAGAATCTGTCCACAGGACAACTATTAGTCGTGCACTCCACAAATCTGGCCTTTATAGAAGAGTGACAAGAAGAAAGCCATTGTTGAAATAAAGTCATAAGAAGTCCCATTTGCAGTTTGTGAAAAGCCATGTTTTGGACACAGCAAACATGTGGAAGAAGATCCTCTGGTCAGTTGAGACCAAAATTTTACTTTTTGGCCTTAAAGCAAAACACTATGGCGGAAAGCTAACACTACACATCACACTGAACACACCATCCTCACCGGGATGGTGGCAGCATCATGTTGTGGGGATGCTTTTCTTCAGCAGGGACAGGGAAGTCTACAGAAGACTTGAGACTGGGGCGGAGGTTCACCTTCCAGCAGGACAACGACCCTAAACATACAGCCAGAGCTACAATGGAATGGTTTAGATCAAAGCATATTCAGGGATTAGAATGGCCTAGTCAAAGTCAAGACCTAAATCCAGTTGAGAATCTGTTGCAAGACTTGAAAAATTTTCTTGTACAATGCCAGATCGTGCGATTTTTGTTTAATCAGTACAGTTTTCGTCGGAAAATACAATACAAATACACTACAATACATTACATAATTTCCAAAGTTGTATTCTGTCGTACAAGAATTTTTGTAAGTTGAGTAACCTCTTCATTTTCGATATGAGACTAGCATGCAAAGAAAAACGGACGATCATTTGTCCGATATTCTCATTGTGTGTACGAGGCTTACATTTACAGATCTGTTGTAGGTAAACCAATTCCTTTTTGTGTGTGTTTCACCTAAGCACCTGGCTGCATCTGCACTTAAATATCTTATATTAGTAGCTCATTTCTGCACACTCAGTAATTATGTGGTTATTTTTTTTGCCTGTTCTGTAAAACAATCAGTTTCTCCCAAAAAAAAAAAATCATGGACGTATTTAAAGTGGATGTAAACCTGAAAACATTTTTTAGTTAAGGCTTGCACCTTGTACATTATAGGATTTCATGTCATCTGTGACCAGTCTTGCCACGAAGAGTTAAGCCTGCCCTGAGCAGTCCTCTTATCTTTTTTCAGTGAGATAAAAACTGACACACAAAGAAATAGTAGTCAGTTCTTCCCCCTTGCTGTGAGTGACAGGTGATTTACATATCTCATGTATGAGCCTGAGAGAGACATTCTGTGTACTTCAGATCCCCTCCTCCTTTCTTCTCCAGCTCTCCCAGTATTGGCTGCTCCACACCTCAGCATGATTGGGCATGCTGAAGTCATGTGGTGACTTTCTGGGTTTTGACTGGATGTTAGAGATCATAGCAGAAGTTCAGTGTAAGAAATACATAGGAGAAAATGCATATTGACACGGGGAGTGTAGAGGTGGGCGGGGAGTCTACTGACATCATGACTCCACCCACCGAGCTCCAAACAACAGACCCACCCACAGAATCTGCAGTTTTTCGGGTCTCATAACAGACAGAGGGGAGACATTTGACAGGTAAAGATACATGCAGGAGGCATGTATATCCTTATAGATAACCCCTATGGCAGTAGTTTAGAAAGCATGAGAGTGGGTTTACATCCAAATCAAAATTATTTGTCTGGATCTGGACTTTAATGGTGGGCACCCTTACTATGGGAGAGGAACTGTATATGGAAATGCTATTAGCAATGCTTGATTAGCAAGGGAGTTCACTTAATGAATTTGGAGGAGGCATTGCCACCTACAATGCCTTGAAAAAGTATTTATACCCCTTGAAATTTTCCACATTTTGTCATATTACAGCCAAAAATGTAAATGTTATTTTATTGGGATTTTATGTGATAGACCAACACAAAGTGGAACATAATTGTGAAGTGGAAGGAAAATGATAAATGGTTTTCAATTTTTTTTACAAATAAATATCTGAAAAGTGTGGCGTTTACTCTGATACCCCTAACTAATCTAAATCTAGTGGAACCAATTGCCTTCAGTAGTCACCTAATTAGTAAAATACAGGTGCTCTCTAAAGCCCTCAGAGGTTTGTTAGAGGACCTTAGTGAATAAACAGCATCATGAAGGCCAAAGAACACACCAGACAGGTCAGGGTTAAAGTTGTGGAGAAATTAAAGCAGAGTTAGATTATAAAAAAAATCCCAAGCTTTGAACATCTCATAAAGCACTGTTCAATCCATCATCCCAAAATGGAAAGAGTATGGCACAACTGCAAACCTACCAAGACATGGTCGTCCACCTAAACTGACAGGCCGGGCCAGGAGAGCATTAATCAGAGAAGCAGCCAAGAGGCCTATGGTAATTCTGGAGGAGCTGCACAGCTCAAGAATCTGTCCACAGGACAACTATTAATCATGCACTCCACAAATCTGGCCTTTATGGAAGAATGGCAAGAAGAAAGTCATTGTTGAAAGAAATCCATAAGAAGTCCCATTTACAGTTTGTGAGAAGCCATGTGGGGGACACAGCAAACATGTGGAAGAAGGTGCTCTGGTCAGATGAGACCAAAATTGACCTTTTTAGCAAACCGCTATGTGTGGCGGAAAACGTAACATTGCACATCACCCTGAACACACCATCCCCACCGTGAAACATGGTGGTGGCAGCATCATGTTGTGGGGATGCTTTTCTTCAGCTTTGACAGGGAAGCTGGTCAGAGTTGATGGGAAGATGGATGTAGCCAAGTACAGGGCAATCTTGAAAACCTGTTAGAGTCTGCAAAAGACTTGAGACTGGGGCAGAGGTTCATCAACGACCCTAAACATACAGCCAGAGATACAATGGAATGGTTTAGAATCAAAGCACAATTATGTGTTAGAATGGTCCAGTCAAAGTCCAAACCTACACTGTGTGCACAATTATTGAGCAAGTTGTATTTTTGAGGAATAATAACTACAGTGCGCTCGGTTAATCCAAAATGTTAATAAACCTCAAACCTGAATATTTAAGAAAGTAAAAGTGGGGTTTTGGCTTTCCTAGGAGAATATCATATATGTGCAGAATTATTATGCAACTAAATGAAAAAGGAAATCTCACTTGTTTATTTTCATCTGTTAAAGTGAGAATAATAAACAAACAACTCAAGATTTACAAATAAACATTTCTGACATTTCATTAAAAAAAAAAATATTAGTGACCAATATAGCCCCCCATCTTTTCAATAACAGTCACAAGCCTTCCATTCATGGAGTCTGTCGTTTCCTTGACCTGTTGACAATCAACTTCTTGTGCAGCAGCAACCATACTGTTTTCCTTCACCGTAAATCTCCCATTTCAGAAGGACCCACAAGTTCTCAATAGGGTTTAGGTCAGGTGAGGAAGGGGGCCATGTCATTATTCTTTTATCTTCAAGGCCTTTACTGGCTAGCCATGCAGTGGAGTACTTCGATGCAAGGGACGGAGCATTGTCCTCCATAAATATCATGGTCTTATTGAAAGATGCAGACCTTTCCTTATACTACTGTTTGAAGAAAGTGTCTTCTAAAAACTGGAAGTAGGTTTGGGAGTCTATTTTGAGTCCATCTTCAAACTGGTCCAAATAGCTCATCTTTAATATAACCAGCCCATACCAGTACCCCACCTCCACCTTGCTGGCGTCTGGGTTGAAGTGGAGCTCTGTGCCTGTTTCTGATCCTGCCACAGGCCCATCCATCTGGTCCGTCAAGAGTGACTCTCATCTCATCAGTCCATAAAACCTTTGAAAAATCTGTCTTCAGATATTTCTTGGCCCAGTCTAGAAGTTTCAACTTATGTGTCTTGTTCAGTGATGGTCAGGTTTCAGCCTTCCTTACCTTGGCCATGTCTCTAAGCACTGAACACCTTGTACTTCTGGGGACTCCAGGGAGATTGAAGTTCTGGAATATGACAGCACTGGAGGATAATGGGTTCCTGGTAGCTTCACATTTGATTCTTCTCTAATCTTTGGCAGTTAATTTGTGTTTTTTTTTCTCAACACGTTTTTTGTGACCCTGTTGACTATTTGCAACAAAATGTGTGATCATACCCCAATATCTTAGCAATTATAAGAGTGCTGCATCTGCCTAAAAATTATGCACACCTTGATATAGGGTGTTGATCTCCTTAGGCCACACCCTCCCTCATTACACAAATACACATCACCTGATATGCTTAAAGGCAGAAGGTTTTTTTTTTTTTTTTTTTATCTTAATACATTCTATGCATAAAAATTAAAAGAACCTTCTGTGTGCAGCAGCCCCCCTCAACCCCCCTAATACTTGAGCCCATCCTCATCCAGCGATGTTAGGAGTGTCTCAGCTGCCCAGGACTCCCCTCATCATTGGCTAAGACAGCAGCGTGGCGCGATTGGCTGCCCTTGCTGTTGATCAAAGTCAGTCAGCCAATCAGGAGAGAAAGGGGCCGGCTCGTGGCTCCATGTCTGAATGTACACAGGGAGCTGTGACTCGGCTCGGGTGCCCCCATAGCAAGCTGCTTGCTGTGGGGGCACTCGATAAGAGGGAGGGGCCAGGATCACAGACGAGGGACCCGAGAAGAGGAGGATCCAGGCCACTGTGCAAAATCAACTGCACAGAGCAGGTAAGTATAACATGTTTGTTTTTTGTTTTTTTAAACAAGACTTACAATCACTATACAGCTTGGAGTTGGACAATATGCATAAAAAGTATGATTTGGTCAAAATACTCACTTGCCTAATAGTTGTGCACACAGTGTAAATCCAATTAAGCATCTGTGGCAGTACTTGTTGTTCACAGACGCTCTCCATCCAATCTGACAGAGCTTGAGCGATTTTGCAAAGAAGAATGGGCAAAAATGTCTCTCTCTAGATGTGCAAAGCTGGTAGAGACATCCCCAAAAAGACTTGCAGCTGTAATTGCAGTGAAAGGTAGTTCTACAAAGTATTGACTCAGGGTGGCTAAATTCAAATGTACATCACACTTTTCACATATTTATTTGTAAAAAAATTTGAAAACCATTTATCATTTTCCTTCCACTTCACAATTATGTACCACTTTGTTTTGGTTTATCACATAAAATCCCAATAAAATACTAGGGGTATGAATACTTTTTCAAGGCACTGTACTGCATCATAATAACGCAGACCCTGGTAGATTGAACAGCAGTAATAGTGTTGTTGTCATCTCACTACAAGAAATTCTGGCAGGATCAACAGCTATTTTTCTGTACTTGTAGTAGTTTTTTTTGTTTTAAACAAAATGTGGAGAAGTATGTATGCATTGCAGAGGTATACTACATATATTTTTATTTTGTCTAGACATACACATTAAGAAATAATGTCCTCTATGCCTCTGTAGTTATACCACTGCAAAAAAGTAACCAGTACTCTCATAATTGTCCCATAGAAAGCACAATGACCTCTCTGCAAATGCTCCACAGTTAATATGCACCTGTGATGCTGCCACCACTGCGTATATATAATAGATACCTTGTTTAATATCTGAAGGCTAAGGGAGTCAACACAATTATTTTCTGCACAAGCTGTCATTGTACAAGAAACGCCTATAGGAGTGAGGTTTTTGTCCATTACCTCACATGACAAGATATCCACCATGATTTACAAACCGAAGAAGTTAAAGTGATTGTAAACGATCACCTTTTTAAAAAAAAAACATTCAGTTTAAAATAGAAATGAAAGGCAAAACATTTGTGTATAGATAAAAAAAAAAAAAAAAGTATAAATACCTTTTTTTCCCTTTTCTATAAGTGGTCAAATTCCCCCTGAGCTGGGGAAGGAGAAACAACAGCACACTGATCTTCCCAGTGAATGGCTGTCCAGGGGGAGGGGGGAGGAATGCTGTCAGGACAAGTCTGATCATTGGAGGAGAGCACACTGAGTTCCCAGCACAGCAAGAGAACTGACCACGCTGTGTTCTCCTGCTTAGTGTCGTCAGTTTTTCATAGGAAAGCAGAGGTACTGGCAGGAACACCAGGGAAGCACAAAGGAAGCAATGCAAAGAGAACAGGATACTTTTTCATACAAGTACATGGTACAGTATGCACATATCAGGAATTTGAAATGTTGGGGTCACAAACACTTAGTTAATTGTTTCTCCTTGGGATTGGGATCTGATAGTTAGATGGGCACATGCCCATAATTTGATCTTTTCTCAAGATATTCATATTTTTTTCCCAGGAGGTACTCAGCCAAAGGTGGTCCGTCGTATCTTCACAAACAGTCGGGAAAGATGGAGGCAGCAGAACGTGAATGGGGCTTTTGCTGAGCTCCGCAAGCTCATTCCCACTCACCCTCCAGATAAAAAGCTCAGCAAAAATGAAATATTACGCCTGGCTATGAAATATATTAACTTCCTAGCCAAACTTCTTGATGACCAAGAGGAAGAAGGCAACCAAAGAAGCAAAATAAGTAAAGATAATGGCATGGTCCAACAAGATCTCCTCCAAGAAATACTTTCCCCAAACTCAAGCTGCGGAAGCTCATTAGATGGTGCGCCAAGCCCAGACAGCTTCTCAGAAGATCATGACACAATGGACTCCAAACACAGCAGAAGCCTCCACCAGTCTATGCTCCCAATTGAAAGTAATGGGCAGCGATGACACCTTTGGGGAAGAAAGATACCCTATTGACTTTCTATTGACTGGGACCTATTGGCTTGGGCCATATTACCTTCTCACAGTGTGTATTGACACATCTGGGATGGAAAAACAATATTTCTTCTTAAGGTACTCTGAAAAACCCTCAAACGTTGACCATTCAAGCCATGTCTGCAATGGAAGAAAGTTTTCTGAGAAGAGGAACTCTCAAAACTGGCCATCTCTCTCAGTTCAGATTTTCTTTTGAGGGTTTGCCCACAGTCTCCAAACATGTAGCAGTTTGATATTGCTGTATATGCAACTAGGGAGCTAAATAATACTAAAGACAATGTTCCATGTTTTGACAAATACAAACAGCTCACAGACGAAATGAGCTACACAAATAATTTTTAATTTAATACAAAATACTATTTTTCTTGTGAAAATGAGAAAAGCTTGTTTTTTTTAAATGCTAACATAGCTGTAAAAGAAGCTAATCTTATATTCACGTTGGGACTCTTCTTACAAAGCATCCCTGGTGATTAAAGTTAAGGGATTTGGGACCCTATAAGACTATACAATGGAAATATTTTTTATGTGGTACCTATTGGGAAGAAGGTACAGTATATATACATTGGTTATACTTGTTCACTATACAAAAGTATTTTTATTATTTATGATAGAGCAGCCTAATGTAATATAGCCACACGATGTGTAGAACCATGAGTAACATACAGTATTATATAACATTTTACAAACTGCAGTGCCATTTGGTCCCATGGGTGCTGTTGCTTTGATGAAGACACATTTGGGCATATGCAAAGAGGAGGGGTGGGTAACATGTAGCAGCCAATAAGACATCAGGTTTCATTAGTCTCTAAAAAGGAATTGGTGCTCACCACTACATTTTGTACTATATTGTTAAACAAGATAGGACTGTGCAAGGACCATTGGTTTCCTGCAACCCATAGCCACCAATCAGGTGCCAGCATTTAGCTCCAAAATGCAAGGCATGAGTTTAAAATCAATGTGCAAAATGCAGTAAGCAATAGCAACCAATCTGAATTCGTATTTAATCATTGACTCTTGTAAAATCGATTAAATATGAATTCTAGATGCTACAGATTATAACTAACGTTTGTAGGTCATTATTACGCCTTGCTCTGCCTTATTGAGTAATTGCCGTTATTTTTAAACAAGCCCACTAAAGCTAGTGCTTTAGAATATGGTGTTTTTGCCTATAGTAACCAATCCAAAGACAGAAGATAAAGGCCAATGCTGTAGGTAGTAGGACTCTTTTTACTTTGCGCTGTCTTTTAAGGTGACCTAAAATGTTTTTAGTTGCCTTTGTATAGAGCAAAAATCCCTTCTTTGTTTTTCAAGTGTGACCCCAGCCCAAGTTTATAACTTCCTTGGGTTTTATGGCTGTCATCAAACCTACCAAAATAGCCGAGTCTTGTGTTCTTTTCTTTTATTTGGAAGCAAAAGACATAGATTTTTTTGGTTACATATTGAAATTGCGCATTTGCATTTGCGTTTTTAACATTCCGTGCCAGTTGGTCTTTTTGAAGATACTGGGCATAATATTTGGAAAAAATATATGCATGGAAAAATTCATTCCTTATTATTCAATCATCTTATCATTTGCTGTTACATATTTTCCACTATTACTCCAAAAGACATGCTGGTAGATTAATTGGATCCTGTCTAAATTGTCCCTAGTATGTATGAATGTGAGTTAGGGACCTTAGATTGTAAGCTCCTTGAGGGTAGGGACTGATGTGAATGTACAATGTATATGTAAAGCGCTGCGTAAATTGACGGCGCTATATAAGTACCTGAAATAAATAAATAAAAATAAATTACTGTGATAAAATATTCAGACAATCTCCAATTAGCCAATCCTCTTTTTAAAAGATGCCATATCTAGCAGAACCTCGTGGTTGACGTTAGTGGTCTACCTTATGGATTTTTCCAGTGTAACATATTTAAAGTGATTGTAAACGATCACCTTGTAAAACAACCCATTCAGTTTAAAATGGAAATGAAATGCAAAACATTTTTTGTATAGATATGAAAAAAAAAAACATTATACATACATTTTTCCCCTTCTTTTTTTTTATAAGTGATCACATTCCCTCTCTTTTCAGCTGCATAAGAGCTGAGGGGAGGAGAAGCAGCAGTATACTGATCTTCCCAGTGAATGGCTGTGCAGCAGGGGTGTGTCAGGACAAGTCCGATCATTGGAGGAGATTTCCCAACACAGCTAGAGAACTGATCACGGTGTGCTCTCCTGCTTAGTGTGGTCAGTCTTTAATAGGAAAGCAAGGGGACTAGCAGGAACACCAGGGATTTCACACAAATAAAGGAAAACAAAGAGGACAGGAGACTTTATCATACAAGTACATGGGACAGCAGGCACATATCAGGAATCTGAAGTGTTGGGTAAAAAATGCTTTAATGCCTTTTCATGTCCCTTATAGATTTTACTTATGATCCTGTATTCCTGATTTATTTTTTCAAAGTGTTAAAGCAATGGTCTACGTAGGCTGCTAACTCTTTCAAAATGCTGGTATAAAGGGAGACAGAGGGTTTTCCCTTCTGTGTGTGCCCATTGTGTTTAGTTGGCATTGCCAACTACAGTCTTCTTACTCTGGTTTTGTGGAGTTTTTTTCTAGCCTTAAGGCCCGTTCACACTCTGTCCATTTAGCATTGTCAACACCATACACATACTTTGGTGTGCGCTGTTGGGTGTGTTGATGGGCTCAAACTGTCTTGTTTTACATAAGTAAATGCACAATTCAATAATGTCCTTAAATAATAGAAAATGTTAAAAGAAACCTATACCGGGAGAAATATGTAAGCTGCTATTGCTGCTTCTGAAAATGCTGGTTCCCTGGCAGTGCTCTTTTAATCAGTGGCCCAGAACAAGCATTAAATAAGTAAAGCCATAATGAAGCAGAGCTCCAGGTCTTCACACAGTAATGGGTCAGTTACTGAGAAAGTACTGAAGCCATTGAATCAGCATAGAGAGCAGTGGTGGCCATCCAATTATCTCAGTACAGGTGCCACTTAATAGGGCATAATCTGGGTCAAATTAAATGGGAAAAATAGGTACACCCAATATGTTCTAAAGTGGGAGAAAAACTGTCTCCTTAGACATTTGTGTAATTAAATCTTGTTTGCCAAAAAAAATTGTCTACTTTTATAATAATGATCTGTGGCTACAAAGGATTACTCTGCGAAATGTTGTATATTCGGTATTAAAGGTACATCAGCCTTTAAAATTATGTCCCAAAACTGTCTTCTTCCTAACCACATGTTAAAGGAGAACTCTGATCAGTGGGTTTGAAGTGAGACCAGCATGAAAATATATTTTTTTAAATTTCATGCCCTGGTTATGCCTATTTGCCCTTCAGCTTCTATATATGTACTATATGCCATGTGTTTTCCAATGTATTCAGCTATTTGCCTGGTGTTCAGCTTAAGTCAACACTAATCAGAGGCAGTGTGTCACACTAGGGGCCCTTACAGCTTAGGGGGCCCAGTATACTTTCCCTTCACCCTCTGTGGTTACCGTGTTGACTTTGTAAAAGAGTCTTCAAAAACCTTCCTAGATAAATGTGTCTTTGTTTCAGAAGATAAAGTGGAAAAAATGTAAAATGAAGGTATTATATTTTTTTTTGGGGGGGGGGTACATCTTCCTGCACCAAGCTGACTTCCTGACGTCACTTAAAATAAATGTTATGAGCTGTTATTCTGGTGCTTCCCTTTACCAAAAATGGCAGCTACTACAGAGCCACGTAAATGTCAAATATCTGCATTTTTTCTTATTTTCACTCATTATTAAACTCATAGCCACAGTAAGCGGCAGGGGGGCAGGTTATTCACGCACCCAGAAGTGCATGAATACTTGCAAAGGGCATTGAGCGGAGAAGTGGCAGTCATAAATGTAAGCATATGCAGTCTGGTTTTTGCAGGTATGTTTTACATCCAAGTGGTCCTGTGCTGAAGGAGCCACTTTAAAGAGAAACTGCCCCCCTATACCCTTCTTTTTTTTTTTTTTTTTAATTTAGATCCCATCTTACCTTTTTCACTGGATTGTCCTTCATAAACATTCTCACATGCCCAGCGAATACAGAGATGCTCTGAAGTAACAGATTTGCTGCTGCTCACCAGGTCCCATGCCACCATCTTCCTTTTCATCTAGAAGATGACTGTCTCTTCCTGGTTTTCCAGCTGGTCCCCTGGTGCCGCTGCGCATCATCAGGGGGGTGGCTTCAAGAATTAACAAGAGACAGACAGTGCATATGCAGCCAATTGCCCCCAAAGCCTCCTTGGATACATGATGTACATTCCAAGAGGCAGTGGGCTTGTTGGGGGACGTTATTTCCACCCAAACTTGGAAGTGTGGCTCGTTGGGGGACGTTATTTTCACCCAAACCTGGTAGTGTGGCTCGTTGGGGGACGTTATTCTCACCCAAACCTGGTAGTGTGGCTCGTTGGGGGACGTTATGCTCACCCAAACCTGGAGGTGTGGCTCGTTGGGGGACGTTATTCTCACCCAAACCTGGAAGTGTAGGCATTTAAAATAATTGAAATGTCTGATTGTGGAAAAGTAGGGGAGAGAGTGCTTTTACCCTCCTTTTGGCTTAAAATTTTCAGATATCCCAAAATGCTAGCCATCATAGCAAATTTATCTCTGTTATTTGCCTTTCTAAATAAATGTGGGTTCTTTTACATATGCCTCTTCTTAACCCCTTATTTAATTAGTACTCTAATTAATATTTTGCGTTAGGTTTGCTAGTCCTTTAAATCAGAAACCCAGCACCTAGCTCCCACCTTTCTCCATCTCACTCCATAAGTTTTGGGAATTTGCCGTAGGATTCTATTGGTTTGACACTTGGTTGGCACAGGTAGAGAGTACTGAAGGATTGTGGGACCTGGAAGTGCACAATGCAATACTGTGAAATGGAAACCCAGTGGAACTGGGACATAGAGTGCAGTCATATACACACACTAAGCTTACTTCTTCATCCTCCATCACTCAACCCTGTTAAATTGAGTTCTCCTTTAACATTGTAAAGGTCGCATGAATGCTTGCTTATTGTTGGAAAGGTACATATATAAATATATATATATATAAATATAAATATATATTTTTTATCACTCTTCTTTTGCTTGCGCTGGATTTCTATGTATATTACAGCACTTTCCATTAATGTCGTACTGTTCAGCGTTACGTCATGAGTTTGTTTTCTGCATTTTTTGCAGAAAGTCAGTAACCAGGCCTGGTACCCAATTTAACCTTTTCTCTCCACATCCAGCAGGGGGAGGGTTAATTTTGTAAAGCCGTTTCGGCGATACAGTCTACGTGCTATGTAGAAGTTTTTTTTGTTTTGTTTTTGTTATATAATGTAATATTAAAAATGTTCCTTAATAAAAAAATTCTACAAACAGTGACTTTTGGCTCTTTGGAGGGTTTTTCTGCGTGGGCGCAACATTATTGTTCATATTATTACTATTACAATTCGTAGTGATTATAATAATCAAGATGATATAACTTTATCGTACTGGAGGATTACTCACAAAGAAAATGGTCTAGCCTAAAGCTATCCATACACGGAGTGAATTTCAGTTGGTTCCTGATCAGTCAAAATTTGCTCCATGGGATGCCCTTTCGCCACCTTTCTGCCTGAAATTCTTCAATTGAAAAATTAAGGCGCCAGGTGGAAAGTTGTCAGCTGAACAGCAGCGCCTGCATCCAATCCAATTAAAGGCAGGAACTGTTCGGGTATTTTTAGAGCTGATGGCAATGGCTGTCAGAATACAATAGCCCATAGTGGGAGATTCGCCCATCCGTGCTGTTAGCAGGCTAAAGGAAAAAAATGCTATGTGTGCATGATTGGCTGTGGTATTAAACCCAAAAGCAAACATTTATTGTATTACAGCTGATCACTTCTTAGATGTGGTGGTTGCATTGGTTTTCTTTTTTAGGCTTTCTTTCTTATATTTTCTCCTTGTGTTTTGGCCATTAAGTCTGTTTTTCAACAGAACAAGCTGTCCTGAAAATATAGCAAGTTAGAGTGTTGAGACAAACCATTTACCCCTGACATGGGTGCTTACAATGATCAGCTTTGATCTGATCCACCTAAACGGAAAAGGATAGATCCCCTTCCATTTTTTTTTTAGTGGACTGGATTGGACCCAGAGGTAGGTGGGTGTATATGGACACAAGTCAGTTTACACCCGCCTGTCCATAGGAATGCATGGACCTTCTGATCACGTCCACCTGAAAAACCGTGAAAGGGGCCTTAGTCCATCTAACATTCCCCTCCCCCTGGATTAACAATGCTTCTGTGCTACCTCATTCAGAGTGGGGGCATGCTAATACAGGAGGTGTGTTACTGGCCAGATCACCATTTGAAAACTAAAGGGGAAAAAGACTAAAACGAGAAAACTGATGCAGCAACCACATCTAGGGATTGGTAAGCTGCATTATATTGCAGTTTTGTTTTTGGGTTTATGACTGCCCTAGGAAGTGCCTATAGAGTCCTGCTGTGACCACAAGCATACCCTAAACTGATACAACTTGGAACAACCGGGATGTTTGCAGGTACCTGTCCTGTAGCATACAATTCCTGATGTTTTCAAGCACCTGGGGAGCTGCAAGTGGCATGTTAGCCGACCATAGAAGTGAATGGCCACTTGTGCAGTGTTTTCAGATTATATGGGCTGTTGATCCATGCATACTGTATGGAAAGTAATATTTCCAGGGCCCCAGAGGTGCTATATTAAATATCGGAGGCAGTAGTGTTTATATAAATAGAAATTTAAAAAAAAAGCACTTGGCAGTTTTTTAAATGGTCCCAAAGATAGCTGGTACAAAAACATCTCAAAGGATTGCCTCTTCCATAATACTTATTCTTCAAGCCCCATTTGCTCCCCTACCATCCTCTTTTTCTTTTGGACAATGCATACCTAGTCAGTCTTGGACTAGCTTCACCATCATAAATGTGCTCTGGCAGTATAAATCCGACTCTCGGTAGATTCAACTTTACTACTGCTCACTGCTAAAATTGAGGTGACCTTGCTATTGTTTATGCTGATCTGGATGTCAAAAGTCATCTTATGACTAGTCCCCACTGTAAATCCCTTAGTATACTAATTTATGCTTGTCTAGTTACCAACCAAATTGGGTGACAATATATTAAATTTACCTTTACTACCTGGTTTGGTGCCTGTTTACTTTGATATAAAACTACTGTTGGGTACTAAGTAATTCTTTCAGTGAATTCCTGTGATACTGTATGTTTGTACACTCAACCTAGTGTGGTAGAGGGGCTAAGGGTTCTTGTGAAAGTTGAGGCAAAGAACAGAGGAACCATCCTATCTATTGGCTCCTAAGGGGTTAGTGCTACATGAATGACCATGGTAATCTTTCATTAAGCTGTTGATGTTCTTCTGAAGCTCCACATGGCATGTCTTTGTGGTGACTTTGGGCAATCCTGGAGCTACCAAGGTTCATATAGACCAAGACCATAAACAACAAAAGTTCCAATAGTTCCAAATAATCAAGGAAAAAGAAAAAGTGCTTCTACTGTAGACATATCTCAGCAAAAATGGAAGCTTACGACCATCCATAAAATCTCCCAAGATCTGCGCACAACACTTCTGTAAGTACATAAAATATGGATTGCCTGCCTGTGTTTAGTCAGACAAGCAGTCTGACTAAATAAATACATTTGACAGATCCCTGCAATAAAAGAGGTAGTATACTCATCTCTTTGGCGATCTGTGTCTCCTACCTCCCTACTTTTCAGCATGTCTCCATCCTTCAATGCCCACTACAATATTGTGGCCTGTAGTGATGTAGGAATCAGAGGATGGAACCACAGTGTGCTGCAGGGGGAACAGGCATCTGACACTCCCGGATGTTAAAATGCTGATGAGTCTGGCAGAGGATGCAGTGTTTTGTAAAGCAGACAGGGGAAGTATCCAATAAACATAGCAAAGGGCAGGGCAGGCAGCAGAAAGAAGAGGGATCTGGTAATGTAACAAAAGTTGGGATGAACAACAGATAGGAGAAGTGTCCTTAAACATAGTTACATAGTTAATCTGGTTGAAAATAGAAACCATCCAGTTCAACCAACACATAGCAAAGGTCAGGGCAGGCAGCAAACAGCGCAGGCATTCAGTAATGTAGCAGAGGTCAGGGCGAGCAGCAGACAGAAAAAGTATCTAATAAACATAGTAAAGGTCACAGCAGGCAGCAGACAGTAGAGGGATTTAATAAAAAAGCAAAGGTCAGTAACAGGAACAAGCAAGCAAAGCCACAGATGCACTTGGTCTGCAGAAAAACACTATCACAAAAACAGAGGTACAAGTTGACCAATTGCTGTATGGGGCTGGAAAGTTGTGTCTCATTGCCAGGCATCTGGAAAGCTACCAGAAAGGAGGAGCAGTGCTGCATCTCGTTACTCAGCAACTGAGGGCTAGGGTTGGAACTGGACAATGGGGGCCACTAGTGGAGCTAATTATATACTGACAAGAAAAAGACTGGCAAAGTACCATAGACTATAGCTACCAATCATATTTTTGCTTACTGTATACACATAAAAACATTTTTTCTAAAGAATACAGGATTAACACATTGCTTGTTTCCTGAATGAGTTCTATTTTCTTCAAGACTTTATCCAACTAGATAAACATATAATTATAAAAGGATACTAGACAGTGCTTAGAGAGGGCATTTAAGACATGAAAGCAGAAACCACAATTAAAACCTTACAGAAGTTCAGACTTTCTCTACTGTACTAAAAAAATAACTTCCTGCCCCACGAACCCTCTGCCACTGGAACCGGAAATGAGGGAAATCTCAATAAGGATGCAAACATCAATAAAAAAAAACAGAAAGAGAACAAACATGATTTTCCTGAATCTGGACTTGAGTGGTGGGCACCCTTACTACGGGAGAGATTCTGTATATGGAAATGCTATTAACATTAGCATAGCAATGCTTGATTAGCAAGGGAGGCTGCCTAATTACTTTAGAGGAGGCATTGCCACCTATTTCATCATAATAATGCTGGGCCTTGTAGATTGAACAGCAGTAGTAGTGTTGTTGACAGTATTTTATTTTCTGGCAGGATCAACAGCTATTTTTCTGTACTTGTAGTATTTATTTTTTCTGAGCAGTGGAGAAGTATGTATGCATTGCAGAGGTATGCTACATATGTTTTTATTTTGTCTAAACATACACGTTAAGAAATAATGTCCTCTATACCTCTGTAGTTAGACCACTGCAAGAAAGTCACCAATACTATCTTAACTGTCCCATAGAAAGAAAGCACAACAAACTCTATGCAAATGTGCCACAGTTAATATGCACCTGTCATGCTGCCACCACTGCCTATTATTAATTGAATTGTTTAATATCTGAAGGCCAAGGGGGTCAACACATTTTATGCACAAGCTGTCCTTGTACAAGAAACGCCTGGGAGTGAGGTTTTTGTCCATTACCTCACATGACAAGATACCCACCATGAATTATAAACCAAAGAAGTTAAAGAAGTTAAGGGTTTCTCCTTAGTTGCATTGGGATCTGATAGTTAGATGGGCACATGCCCATAATTTGATCTTTTCTTAAGATATTCATATTTTTTTTCCAGGGCGTCCTCAGACAAAGGTGGTTCGTCGTATCTGCACAAAGAATCAGGAAAAATGGAGGCAGCAGAACGTGAATGGGGCTTTTGCTGAGCTCCGCAAGCTCATTCCCACTCACCCTCCAGATAAAAAGCTCAACAAGAGTGAAATATTACACCTGGCTATGAAATATATTAACTTCCTAGCCAAACTTCTCGATGACCAAGAGGAAGAAGGCAACCAAAGGAGCAAAATAAGTAAAGATAATGGCATGGTCCAACAAGATCTCCTCCAAGACATACTTTCTCCAAACTCAAGTTGCGGAAACTCATTGGATGGTGCGCCAAAAGATCATGACACAATGGACTCCAAACACAGCAGAAGCCTCCACCAGTCTATACTGCCAGTTGAAAGTAATGGGCAGTGATGACACCTTTGGGGAAGATAGAAACCCTATTGACTGTTTATTGACTGAGACCTGTTGGCTTGGGCCATATTACCTTTTTACTGTGTTTATTGATATATCTGGGATGAAAAAACAATATTTCTTCTTAAGGTACTCTAAAAAACCCTCAAAGTTTGACCATTCAAGCCATGTCTGCAATGGAAGAAAGTTTTCTGAGGAGAGGAACTCTCATAACTGGTCATCTTACTCAGTTCAGATTTTCTTTCGAGGGTTTTCCCACACTCTCCAAACATGTAGCAGTTTGATATTGCTGTATATGCAACTAGGGAGCTAAATTAATACCAAGGACAATGTTCCATGTTTTGACAAGTACAAACAGCTCGCAGACCAAATGAGCTACACAACTAGTTTTTAATTTAATACAAAATACTATTTTCAGGTGAAAATGAGAAAAGCTTGTTTTTTACAATGCTAACTTAGCTGGAAAAGAAGCTAATCTTATATTCATGTTGGGACTCTTCTTACAAAGCATCCCTGGTGATTAAAATTAAGGGATTTGGGCCCCTATAAGACTATACATTGGAAATATTTTTATGTGATACCTATTGGGAAGAAGGTACAGTATATATACATTGGTTATACTTGTTCACTATACAAAAGTTTTTTTATTATTTGTGATAGAGCAGCCTAATGTAATATGGCCACACAATGTGTAGAACCATGAGTAACATACAGTATTATATACAATTTTACAAACTGCAGTGCCATTTGGTCCCATGGGTGGTGTTTCTTTGATGAAGACACATTTGGGCATATGCAAAAAGCAGGGGTGGGTAACATGTAGCAGCCAATAAGACATCAGGTTTCATTAGTCTTAGATTGTTGAAAACTGCTCTAAAAAGGGATTAGTGCTCCCCACTACATTTTGTACTATATTATTAAACAAGATAGGACAGTGCAAGGACCACTGGTTTCCTGCAACCCATAGCCGCCAATCGGATAAAAGCATTTAGCTCTAAAATACAAAGTCATTGCTGTCTGCATTGCATGGGGTTAAAACCAATGTGTAAAATGCAGTAAGCATATGCAACCAAATTGAATTTGTCTTTAATCATTGACTCTTCAAAATTGATGCAAGCTGAATTCTAGATGCTACATATTATTTGTGTGCTTCCTATGTCATTATTACGCTTTGCTCTGCCCTTTATTTTTAAACAAGCCCACTAAAGATTAATTTATACAAGCTAGTGCTTAAGAATATGGGGGGAGATTTACTAAAACTGGAGAGTGCAAAATCTGATGCAACCAATCAGCTTCCAGGTTTATGTCAAAGCTTAACTGAACAAGCTGAAGTTAGAAACTGATTGGCTACCATGGACAGCTGCACAAGATTCTTAGTGTTCCAGTCTTAGTAAATCGCCCCAAATGGTGTTTTTGCCTAAAATAACCAATCCAAAGGCAGAAGATAAAGGCCAATGTGTGGCTAACAGGACTGTTTTTACTTTGCGGTTTCTTTTAAAGTGACCTCAAATGTTTCAGTTTAGCTTTGTATAGAGCAAAAGTCCCTTCTTTGTTTTTCAAGAGCGACCCCACCTCAAGTTTACAACTTCCTTGGGTTTTATGGCAGTCAAACCTACCAAAATAGCCCAGTCTCGTGTTCTTTTCCTTTCTTTGGAATAAAAAGACATTGATATTTTGGTTACATATTGAAATTGTACATTTGCATTTACATTTTTAACATGCCGTGCCAGTTGATCTCTGTGAAGGTACTGGGCATAATATTTGGAAAAAAATGCATGCATGGAAAAATGAATTCTTTATTATTCAATCACCTCATCTATTGCTGTTATATACTTTCCAAAACTGCAGTGATAAATTATTCAGGCAGTCTCCAATTAGCCAATCCTCTTTTCAAAAGATGCCTTATCTAGCAGAACCTCATGGTTGACATTGGTGGTCTACTATTTGGATTTTTCCAGTGTAACATATTTGAGTAATTTGCCAACCCCATACATTTCATGCCTTTTCAGGCTTTTTAGAGATAATTCTTTCAATTCTGTATTCAGGATTTTTTTTCAAAGTGCTAACGCAATGGTCTACATAGGTTGCTAACTCTTTCAAAATGCTGGCATAAAAGGGAGACAGAGGGATCAGCATTGTCAACACCATACACAAATTTCACAATTCATCACAATAAGCTGCAGTGCATAGACTTTAATGAAATGTCATTTTGTGACATTTCGATAAATAAAAAAACAAAGAAAAAAGTAAACAGTACAATATCAATGTATCACACCACCCTTCACAATGCACCCTAGTGAAAATGATTGGCGTCACAACACTTGCATAGGTGTGTTGATGGGCTCTAAGGATTTTTTAGCACAAAAACATAACATTTTAGGTTTAAGAGTGGGACCATCTAAACAATGTCTTATTTTAAATGCACAATTCAATAATGTTCCTAAATAATATAACTGTTGAAAGAAACCTATACCGGGAGAAATATGTAAGCTGCTATTGCTGCTTCTGAAAATGCTGGTTCCCGGGTAGTGCTCTTTCAATCAATGACCCAGAACAAGAATTAATTAAGCATAGTCCTAATGAAGCAGAGCTCTGGGTCTTCAAACATTAATGGGTGAGTTACCGAGAAAGTACTGAAGCCATTGAATCAGCATAAGAGGAAGTATAGCGGCGGTGGTCATCCAATTTTCTCAGTACAGGTGCCACTTCATAGGGCATAATTTGGGCCAAATTAAACGGGCAAAATAGGTACACCCAATATGTTCTACAGTGGGAGAAAAACTCTCCTTAGACACTTGTGTAATTAAACAGGGATCTTGTTTGCCATAAAAATGTCTACTTCTGTAATAATGATCTATGGTTACAAAAGATTACTCTGCAAAATGTTGTATATTCGATATTAAAGGTACATCAGCCTTTAAAATAATGTCCCAAAACTGTCTTCTTCCTAACCACATGTTAAAGGAGAACTCTGATCAGTGGGTTTGAAGTCAAACCAGCATGATTTTATTTGTTTTTCAAATTGCATAGCTTCCATATACACTATATTACGAAAAGTATTGGGGCGCCTACCTTTACATACACACATGAACTTTAAAGGCATCCCGGTCTTAGTCCGTAGGGTTCAATATTGAGTTGGCCCTCCCTTTGCAGCAATAACAGCTTCAACTCTTCTGGGAAGGCTGTCCACAAGGTTTAGGAGTGGGAATATTTGAGCATTCTTCCAAAAGTGTATTTGTGAGGTCAGGCACTGATGTTGGACGTGAAAGCCTGTCTTGCAGTCTCCGCTCTAATTCATCCCAAAGGTGTTCTATTGAGTTGAGATCTGGACTCTGTGCAGGCCAGTTCCTCCACCCAAAACTCACTCATCCATGTCTTTATGGACCTTATTTTGTGCACTGGTCCAAATTTTGTGGTGGAGGGAGGATTTATGGTGTGGGGTTAAAAAAATATCCTAAGATAAACTTCTGCGCTATTAAAGTGAATGTTGTGTGAAATGCTGCAAAATCAAAAAAGTGAACACCACTCACTAACTGAAATCTAAAAATAACACAATCAATAATTGTGGTGTGGGGTTGTTTTTCAGGGGTTGGGCTTGGCCCCTTAGTTCCAGTCAAGGGAACTCTTAAGGCGTCAGCATACCAAGATATTTTGGACAATTTCATGCTCCCAACTTTGTGGGAACAGTTTTGGGGATGGCCCCTTCCTGTTCCAACATGACTGCGCACCAGTGCACAAAGCAAGGTCCATAAAGGCATGGTTGAGCAAGTTTGGGGTGGAGGAACGTGACTGGCCTGCACAGAGTTCTGACCTCAACCTGATAGAACACATTTGGGATGAATTAGAGTGGAAATTGCAAGCCAGGCCTTCTTGTCCACATCAGTGCCTGACCTTACAAATGCGCTTTTGGAGTAATGGTCAAACATTCCCATAGACACACTCCTAAACCTTGTGGACAGCCTTCCCAGAAGACTTGAAGCTGTTATAGCTGCAAAGGGCGGGCCAACTCAATACTGAACCCTACGGACTAAGACTAGGATGCCATTAAAGTTCATGCACCTGTAAATGCAGGCGTCCCAATACTTTTGGTAATAAAGTGTATGCCATGTGTTTTCCTCTGTATTTTGCTATTTGCCTGGAGTTCAGCTTTAAGCCAACACTAAGCAGAGGCAGTGACTGTCACACTAGGGGTCCTCACAGCTTGGGGGGCCCAGCATACTTTCCCTTCGCTCTCTGTTGTTACTGTCTTCAATAACTTTCCTAGATAAATGTCTCTTTGGGTCAGAAGATAAAGCGGAAGAAATGTAAAATGAAGTTATTACATTGGGGGGTCCGTCTTCCTGCATCAAGCTGACTTTCTGACGTCACTTAAAATATATTTGATCAGCTGTCAATCTGGTGCTTCCTTTTACCAAAAATGGCAGCTACTACAGAGCTACGTAAATGTCAAATATCTGCATTTCTTACCTGATTTTGAAACTTGAAATATATATTATTAAAGATGCAATTTGTAGCTGTTTAGGAAAATATAATTTTTAATTTCAAATTTAGCGATTCTTTAAAGTGACCCTGTCAGTGCAGGGCCATTTATATATATATCAGATACCATACAAAAAAAAGGCCTGTACCTTTCTGGTGACCTGTTGTTTTTTGAAAATCTGCTGCTTCAATGCTCACTGTCCTTTGCAAATATTCAACTGGGCGGATGGGTTGTATATCCCCCTCCCCTCCACACTGTTGCTGTGGTTTCTCCTGTCAGTCTGTCCTGTAGTGATGTACAAGTCAGCAGGAGAAACCACAGTAAGCAGTGGGGGGAGTAGGTTATTCACACTCCCAGAAGTGGCATTCAGAAATGTAAGCATATGCAGTCTATTGCAGGTAAGTTTTACATCCAAGTTGCCCTGTGCTGAAGGAGTCACTTTAAAGAGAAAGTCCCCCCCTTTTTATTTTTTATTATTTTAAATCCCATCTTACCTTTTTCACTGGATTGTCCTTCATAAACATACTCACATGCCCATCAATTACTGAGATGCTCTGCAGTAACAGCTTTGCTGCTGCTCACCAGGTCCCCCGTCGCTATCTTCCTTTCTGACGTCATCTGGAATATGACTGTCTCTTCCTGGTTTTCAAGTTGGCGCCCTGCTGCCATGCCACTGCGCATGCGCATCATCAGGGGGCTGGCTTCAAGAATTAACAAGAGACAGCCAGTGCATATGCAGCAGATTGCCCATGGAGGGGTTGATTTAATAAAGACAAATCCACTTTGCACTACAAGTGCACTTTGAAGTGCAGTCGCTGTTAGACATGTGCGATTAGTTTTGTACGAATAGAAAATTCGTACGAATTTCCATAAATTCGTACATTCAGGAGGATCTGAAATACGAATTGCTATGCTTTCAAATTTTGTACGAAGTACGAAATTTCGTTTAAGAATTTCGGATCCAAATTCCTAAGGAACATTTGTAATTGTTACAAACCCAACAGTTAAAAACCCAGGAAGTCAGCACAGCCCAGGGATGGTGGGAGCCCCTCATAATGATAAATTCATCATAACGAACATTTGAACATTACGAAAAGTTAACGAACCTAACGAAAATTCATATTTCATACGAATTTAAATTGAATTTCAGACACGAATTAAGAAATACGGAACAAAACGAATTTATTGACGGCGCACATGTCTAGTCGCTGTAGATCTGAGGGAAGATCTGAAATGAGGGGAAGCTCTGCTGATTTTATCATCCAATCATGAGCAAGCAATAATGCTGTTTTTTTATTTTCCTTGCATGTCCCCCTCAGATCTACAGTGACTGTACTTCCAAGTGCAATTCCAAGTGCACTTGCAGTGCACTTGTAGTGCAAGGTGGGTTTGCTTTTCCGTAAATAACCCCCGAAGTCTCCTTGGATGCGTGATGTAAATCTAAGGAGGCAGTGGGCTGGTTGGGGGACGTCATTCTCATTAAACCTGGAAGTGTGGATATTTAAAATAAAGAAAAAAATGTAACTGTCCAATCGTGGAAAAGTATGGGGGAAGGAGGAAACTCTGCAAAGTGGGTCGAGAGAGTGAAGGCTTGCTTTGGCCTAAAATTTTCAATATAGCAAAATGTTAGCCATCATAGCAAACTTATCTATACAGTATATCAATTTTTTTGATATATAAATGTGGGTTATTTTATATATGCCTCAACCCCCGTTTTAATAGTTTAACCGTAATTTTTTTTTTTGCGTTAGGTTTGCTAGTCCTTTAAATCAGGAACCCTGCACATCTAGCTCCCATCTTTCTCCGTCTCACTCCATAAGTGTTGGGAATTTGCCATAGGATTCTATTGGTTTGGCACAGGTAGAGGGTACTGAAGGATTGTGGGACCTGGAAGTGCACAATGCAATACTGTGAAATGGAAACCCAGTGGAACTGGGACACAGAGTGGAGTCATATACATACACTAAAGTCTCGTACACACGATCGGATTTTCAGACGGGAAATGTGTGATGACAGGCTGTTGGTGGAAAATCCGACCATTTGTACGCTCCATCGGACAATTGTTGGATTTTCCGCTGCCAAATGTTGGATGGCAGGTTTTAAAATTTTCCGCGGACAAATGTCTGTTGTTGGATTTTCCTAGCGTGTGTACACAAGTCCCTCAGACAAAAGTCCAAAGTACAAACACGCATGCTCGGAAGCAAGGACAAGCCAGAAGCGGTCGGTCTTGTAAACTAGCATTCGTAATGGAGAATTAATATTGGTGACGTGGCAAATTATGAATTCTCCAAATGCAGCGCACAATTCTCTTCTTCTTTAATGGGTTAATAATGAAGCTGCTTTGCTGGTGATACTGATGAAGTTATTGCAAACACATTTTCAAAGGCTTTTATTTTACTAAGATATGAATAATAATTTTATTATATTTTTTTTTTGAGCAAGTTACCACAACACCATTATCCCGTAGTTTTTAAGATTAAAGATACAACTATGTTGGTGTCCCTTGTCAATTTTACATTGTATTTTTTTAAATGTAACTGCCTACTCCCAAACTGTCATTTGAAGTAAAACACATAGCCAAGTATTATTCTCCACAATTTTTTTATTGTGCATTAAAAAAAGAAAACAAATAAAATTAGACATGCTATCTGCCAATAGAACTTAACCTAAAAGTGCATTCTATGCATCCAAAAATATAGAAAATATAACAAATCAAATCATTATTATTCAACCAAAAAATAAAATAAAAGCCTCATACATGTGTCCTACTTCTTAATATAGGGGGTCAACAATGCCAAGAGTAAGTAAATGCAGGGGTCGATCATCCAGAGATAATTCCAATAAACATCTGGATTATTCTCCTGGAGCTCCCGCAGCAAAGGCATATGACATAATTGGTCACGATTAATAAAGCAACCAATTTTTGGTCCAAGAAATCCTCCTCCTCCTGTTCCTGGACTGGACTTGGCTCAAAGCAATAACTCCAAGGCCAATAATAAATAACACGTTATCTCCTCCGATTCCGCAACATGTCTGGTTGACGAACGGCCGTTCAGAAACGAACTGAAAAGCACGAAATGAAAAGACTGAAAAGCGTTAATGAAAAGCATGAATCACTCAAACTTCTACCAACATGAAATTAGCAGAAGGAGCCCAAAGGGTGGTGCTAAAGAACTGAAAAACCACGTAGTACGTCACTACCTTCGTGTTTGTTGGCCGACAATTCCTTGCCATTTTTATGCAAGACAAAATCCAGGCACACGCCTTCGGACAAAAGTCCGAGGTTTTGTCTGTGGAAAATCCAATCGTGTGTACGAGGCTTAAGCTTACTTCTTCATCCTCCTTCAATCAACCCTGTAAAGTTGTGTTCTCCTTTAACATTGTCTGAATGCTTGCTTATTGTTGGAAAGGTACATATATAAATATATATATATATAAATATATATTTTTAATCACTCATCTCTGGCTTGCGCTGGATTTCGATGTATATTACAGCATTTTCCATTAATGTCGTACTGTTCAGTGTTACGTCATGAGTTCGTTTTCTGCATTTTCTGCAGAAAGTCAGTAACCAGGCCTGGTACCCAATTTAACCTTTTCTCTCCACATCCAGCAGGGGAAGGACTCATTTTGTAAAGCCGTTTCGGTGATACAGTCTACGTGCTATGTAGAAGTTTTTTTTAATTTTTGTTTTTGTTATATAATGTAATATTAAAAATGTTCCTAAATAAAAAATTCTACAAACAGTGACTTTTGGCTCTTTGGACGGTTCTTCTGCGTGAGCGCAACATTATTGTTCATAATATTACTATTACAATTCGTAGTGATATAATAATCAAGATGATATAACTTTGTCGTATCTGGAGGATTACTTTCAAAGAAAATGATTTAGACTAAAGATATGTATACACGGAGTGAATTTCATTTGGTTCCTGATCAACCAGCTAAAATTTGCTCCATGAGTAGTCCTTTCGGCACCTTACCACCTGAAATCTTTTAATTGAAAAATGAAGGACCCAGGTGGAAAATTGTCAGCTGAACAGCAGCGCCTGCATCCAATCCAATTAAAGGCAGGAACTGTTCGGGTATTTTTTAGAGCTGGTGGCAACGGCAGTTAGAATACAATAGCCTGCAGTGGGAGATTTGCCCATGTTTGCTGGCAACAGGCTAAAGGAAAACATTCTATGTGTGTATGATTGGCTTAAACCCAAAAGCAAACATTGATTATATTTCAGCTTACCAATTCTTAGAGGTGGTGGTTGCATTTGTTTTCTTTTTTTAGGCTTTCTTTCCTTTATTTTCTCCCTGTGTTTTGGCCAGTAAGTCTGTTTTTCAACAGAACAAGCTGTCCTGCAAATGTAGCTAGTTAGAGTGTTAAAGCGGGGGTCCACCTATCTATCGTTTTTTTTTTTTTTTTTTTAGTTCATTCACAAACTTTTCTTCTCAGCATTACATACTCACATATTGTGTGTAATATGTCCACATGTGTCAGATTTCGTCGGAAAGAATAACTTATATTATTCACTGCAGGCGGTTTCCATCTTCATTGTGGGCATTTGAAGCCCACAAGCATTTATTTCCTGCATGTGGTGAATGCTGTGCTCCCAGCATTCACTGCTCGTTCCCGCACATGCTCAGTGGCATCCTGGGAAGCCTGAGACTAGCTCCCAGGAGTCTGGGAGAGGCTAGAAACACGCCTACTCCCACGGGAGGAGAACCAGGAAGTGCAAAGAAGAATAGAAAAATAAAAGGTAATTACGGCGATTTAAATTTTTTTAAACGGCATGTCAGCATCTAGGCAAGGAAGAGAATACATACAGATATTGTTCAAAATTTGTGTGGAACCCCGCTTTAAGACCATTTACCACTGACAGGGGTGCTTACAATGATCACCTTTTATTTACTCATGCAAAACCTTTATCCCAAAAGTTCAAACAGACTGTTGCTGTAACTGCTTGCGCAACTGCAGTGTGACCTGGATTTCAACTTCAATTTATTTACTGTGTCTAAATCTGTTAGGCCTTTTCACATGGGGCAGATTCTGCTCTGATCAGCAGGGGGTCGGCTCACAGATCCCATGTTGATCGGAGCAGAGGGAGTGGATGACACATCTGCGTCTGTTTCTACAGAGCAAACGCGGACAGAGCCTGCCCTGCTCTAAGCTCTATAGGTTTTCCTTACTCCTCTGTCCGTTTACACCCAACTACCCTCCAATCTGATCCACCTAAATGGAGGAGAACAGATCCCCTTCCATTTTTTTTTTTTTTAGTGGACTGGATCGGACCCAGAGGTAGGCAGGTGTAAATGAACACAAGTCAATTTACACCAGCCTGTCCATAGGAATGCATGGAACTTCTGATCAGGTCCACCTGAAAAACTGTGAAAGGGGCCTTAGTCCATCTAACACTCCCCTCCCCCTAGAATGACAATGCCCCTGTGCTCCTCCATCAAGAGTGGGGGCACTCGAACACAGGCAGGCAGCAGAAAGAAGAGGGATTTGGTAATGTAACAAAGGTTGACTAAACAAATACAATTGACAGATCCCTCCAATAAAAGAGGTAGTATACTCACCTCTTTGGAGATCTGTGTCTTCTACCTCCCTACTTTTCAGCATGCCTCCATCCTTCAATGCCCACTACAATATTGTGGCCTGTAGTGATGTAGGAATCAGAGGATGGAACCACAGTGTGCTGCAGGGGGCACAGGCATCTGACAATCCAGGATGTGTAAAATGCTAAGGAGTCTGGCAGAGGATGCAGTGTTTTGCAAAGCAGATAGGGGAAGTATCCAATAAACATAGCAAAGTTTGGGGCAGGCAGCAGACAGAAGAGGGATCTGGTAATGTAACAAAAGTTGGAATGAACAACAGATAGGAGAAGTGTCCTTAAACATAGTTACATAGTTAATCTGGTTGAAAAAATAAACCATCCAGTTCAACCAACACATAGCAAAGGCCAGGGCAGGCAGCAGACAGCGCAGGAGGATGCAATGTTTTGCAAAGCAGACAGGGGAAGTATCCAATAAACATAACAAAGGTCGGGGCAGGCAGCAGACAGAAGGGGGAGAAGTGCCCATTGAAGGAAAAGTGTGCATTGAACATAGTTACATGGTTAATCAGGCATTCAGTAATGTAACAAAGGTCAGGGCAGGCAGCAGGCAGTACAGGCATTCAGTAATGTAACAAAGGTCAGGCCAGGCAGCAGGCAGTACAGGCATTCAGTAATGTAACAAAGGTCAGGCCAGGCAGCAGACAGTACAGGCATTCAGTAATGTAACAAAGGTCAGGGCAGGCAGCAGACAGAAGAAGTATCTAATAAACATAGTAAAGGTCACAGCAGGCAGCAGACAGTACTGTAGAGGGATTTAATAATGTAGCACAGGTCAGTAACAGGAACAAGCAAGCAAAGCCAGTGCCACAGATGCACTTGGTCAGCAGAAAAACACTACCACAAGAATCAAGGTACAATTTCTTCATCTGCTGTGTGGGGCTGGAAGGCTGTGTCTGATTGCCAGGCATCTGGAAAGCTAGCTGAGAAGAGGAGCAGTGCTGCATCTCATTACTCAGCAACTGGAGCACAGGCCCCTCCTGGAAGGAAAGAGGGCTAGGGTTGGAACTGGACAACGGGGCCACTAGTGGAGAGGTAAGTATGTACGGGCAAGAAAAAGACTGGTAAAGTGCCATAATCCATAGCTACCAATCATATTTCTGCTTACTGTATACACATGGAAGAAGGTTGTTATCTAAAGGATGTGGGATTTCTTTGTTCTACATTACTTTATCCAAATAAATAACCATATACTGTAATTATATAAGGGTATGGCAGGGCTGGCACCAGATAGTGCTTAGAGAGGGTATTTAAGACATGAAGGCAGAAACCACAATTAAAACCTTTTTCTACTGTACTAAAAAAATGTGTTTTCAGTACTGTCTCTACCTCTTTCCCATAATTTCCTGCCCCATGAACCCATTGTCACTGGAACCGAAAATGAGGGGAAATCTCCTCTATAAGGATACAAACATCAATAAAAAAACAGAAAGAGGCTCTAACCCTTCCCCATGCTATACAAATCAAAATGATTTTTCTGGATCTGGACCTAAGTGGTGGGCACCCTTACTATGGGAGAAATTCTGTATATGGAAATACTATTATCATTAGAAATGCTTGGGAGAAAGGGAGGCTGCTTAATGAATTTAGAGGAGGCATTACCACCTATTGCATCATAATAACGCTGAGCCTGGTAGATTGAACAGCAGTAGTAGTGTTGTTGACAATATTTTATTTTCTGGCAGGATCAACAGCTATTTTTCTGTACTTGTAGTAGTTTTGTTTGCTGAGAAGTGGAAAAGTATGCATGCATTGCAGAGGTATACTACATATATTCTTATTTTGTCTAGACATACACATTAATAAATAATGTCCTCTATGCCTCTGTAGTTATACCACTGCAAGAAAGTCACGAGTACTCTCATAATTGTCCCATAGAAAGCACAATGAACTCTCTGCAAATGTACATAGGCTGGACTTGATGGACTTGTGTCTTTTTTTCAACCTCACCTACTATGTAACTATGTAACTATGTTCCACAGTTAATATGCACCTGTGGTGCTGCCACCACTGCCTATAATTAATTTAATTGTGTAATATCTGAATGCTAAGTTAAGGCTTTCTCCTTAGTTACATTGAGATCTGATGGTTAAATGGACACATGCCCATAATTTGATCTTTTCTTAAGATATTTAATTTTTTTTCAGGAGGTCCTCAGACAAAGGTGACCCGTCGTATCTTCACAAACAATCAAGAAAGATGGAGGCAGCAGAACGTGAATGGGGCTTTTTCTGAGCTCCGCAAGCTCATTCCCACTCACCCTCCAGATAAAAAGCTCAGCAAGAGTGAAATATTACACCTGGCTATGAAATATATTAACTTCCTAGCCAAACTTCTCGATGACCAAGAGGAAGAAGGCAACCAAAGGAGCAAAATAAGTAAAGATAATGGCATGGTCCAACAACATCTCCTCCAAGACATACTTTCCCCAAAGTCAAGTTGCGAAAGCATATTAGACGGTGCGCCAAGCCCAGACAGCTTCTCAAAAGACAATGACACAATGGACTCCAAACACAGCAGAAGCCTCCACCAGTCTATGCTCCCAATTGAAAGTAATGGGCAGTGATCACACCTTTGGGGAAGAAAGATACCCTATTGATTGTCTATTGACTGGGACCTATTGGCTTGGGCCATATTCCCTCCTCACTGTATTTACTGACATATCTGGAATGGAAAAACAACATTTCTTCTTAAGGTACTCTAAAAAACCCTCAAAGTTTGACCATTCAAGACATGTCTACAATGGAAGAAAGTTTTCTAAGAGGAACTCTCAAAACTGGCCATCTCTCTCAGTTCAGATTTTCTTTTAAGGGTTTGCCCACACTCTCCAAACATGTAGCAGTTTGATATTGCTGTATATGCAACTAGGGAGCTAAATAATACTAAAGACAATGTTCCATGTTTTGAAAAAGTACAAACAGCTCACAGACCAAATGAGCTACGCAAAGAGTTTTTAATTCAATACAAAATACTACTTTTCAGGTGAAAATTAGAAAAGCTTGTGTTTCAAATGGTAACTTAGCTGTAAAAGAAGCTAATCTTATTTTCATGTTGGGACTCTTCTTACAAAGCATCTCTGGTGATTAAAGTTAAGGGATTTGGGACCCTATAAGACTATACAATGGAAATATTTTTGTGTGGTACCTATTGGGAAGAAGGTACAGTATATATACATTGGTTATACTTGTTCATGATACAAAAGTATTTCTATTATTTATGATAGAGCAGCATAAGGCCACATGATGTGTAGAACAGTAGAACCATGAGTAACATACAGTATTATATACAATTTTACAAACTGCAGTGCCATTTGGTACCATGGGTGGTGTTGCTTTGATGAAGACACATTTGGGTATATGCAAAAAGCAGGGGTGGGTAACATGTAGCAGCCAATAAGACATCAGGTTTCATTAGTCTTATATTGTTGAAAATTGCTCTAAAAAGGGATTAGTGCTCCCCACTACATTTTGTACTATATTATTAAACAAGATAGGACGGTGCAAGGACCATTGGTTTCCCGCAACCCATAGCCACCAATCAGATGCCAGAATTTAGCTCCATAATGCAAAGTCATTGCTGTCTGCATTGCATGGGCAATCAATGTGCAAAATGCAGTAAGCAATAGAAACCAATCTGAAATTGTCTTTAAACATTGACACTTCAAAGTTGATGCAAGCTGAATTCTAGATGCTACATATTATTTGTGTATTTCCTATGTCATTATTACGCTTTGCTCTGCCCTAATGAGTAATCCTCATTATTTTTAAACAAGCCCAAAAAAGATTATTTTATAGAAGCTAGTGCTTAAGAATATGGGGAAGATTTACTAAAACTGCAGTTTTATAGGGCGTACACACGGTCGGACTTTGTTCGGACATTTCGACAACAAAATCCTAGGATTTTTTCCGACGGATGTTGGCTCAAACTTGTCTTGCATACACACGGTCACACAAAGTTGTCGGAAAATCCGATCGTTATAAATGCGGTGACGTAAAACAAGTACGTCGGGACTAAAAACGGGGCAGTGGCCAATAGCTTTCATCTCTTTATTTATTCTGAGCATGCGTGGTACTTTGTCCGTCGGATTTGTGTACACACGATCGGAATTTCCGACAACGGATTTTGTTGTCGGAAAATTTTATCTCCTACTCTCCAACTTTGTGTGTCGGAAAATCCGATGGAAAATGTCCGATGGAGCCCACACACGGTCGGAATTTCCGACAACACGCTCCGATCGGACATTTTCCATCGGAAAATCCGACCGTGTGTACGGGCCATTAGAGTGTACAGAGTGCAAAATCTGGTGCAGCTCTGCATAGAAGCCAATCGGCTTCCAGGTTTTATGTCAAAGCCTAAATGAACAAGCCGAAGTTAGAAACTGATTGGACACCATGCTGAACTGCACCAGATTCTGAGTGTTCCAGTTTTAGAAAAACTACCCAATGGCGTTTTTGCCTATAGTAACCAATCCAAAGGCAGAAGATAAAGGACAATGCTGTAGGTAATAGGACTGTGTTAATTTTGCGGTTTTAAGGTGACCTAAAATGTTTCCAGTTGCCTTTGTATAGAGCAAAAGTCCCTTCTTTGTTTTTCAAGAGCGACCAACTTCCTTGGGTTTTATGGCAGTCATCAAACCTACCAAAATAGCCAAGTCTTTGGAATCAAAAGACATTGATATTTTGGTTACTTATTGAAATTGTACATTTTCATTTACATTTTTAATGTGCCGTGCCAGTTGGTCTCTTTGAAGGTACTGGGGCATAATATTTGGAAAAAAAATACACACATGAAAAAATTAATTCTTTTATATTCAATCACCATATCATTTGCTTATACTTTCCACAACTACTGTGATAACATATTGGTGAAATCTCCAATTATCCCATTCTCTTTTCAAAAGGTGCTATATCTAGCAGAACCTCATGATTGACGTTAGTGGTCTACCATTTGGATTTTTCCAGTGTAACATATTTAAACCATTTGCCAACCCCATACATTTCATGCATTTTCATGTCACTTAGAGATTTAACTTTTTGATCCTGTATTCATGATTTTTTTTTCAAAGCACTAAAGCAATGGTCTACATAGGTTGCTAACTCTTTCAAAAGAAAGAGGAGACAGAGGGTTTTCCCTTCTGTGCGTGTTCTTTGTAGTTGACATTGCCAACTACAGTCTTCTTATGCCTCGTACACACTATTTGACATTCCGACAACAAAATCCATGTTTTTTTTACCAACGGATGTTGGCTCAAACTTGTCTTGCATACACACGGTCACACAAAGTTGGTTGGAATTTCCGAACGTCAAGAACGCGGCGACGTACAACACGTACGACGAGCCAAGAAAAATTAAGTTCAATAGCCAGTGCTGCTCTTCTGCTTGATCCCGAGCATGCGTGGAACTTTGTGCATCAGAATTGTGTACACACGATCGGAATTTACACGAACGGATTTTGTTGACGGAAAATTTGAGAACCAGATCTCAAATTTTGCGCAACGGAAATTCCGATGGAAACTGTCTGATGGAATTTCCGACAAAAGGCTCCCATCGAACATTTTCCGTCGGAAAATCCGACCATGTGTACGGGGCATGTGTTTTTTTTTTCTAGCCTTAGGGCCCGTCCACGCTAGGTGTGTTAAGCTGTGTTGATCAGCATTGTCAACACCATACACATACTTTGGTGTACGCTGTTTAAAGCGGGGTTCTACTCAAATTTTTAACTTAATCTTACCCCCTTCAGTTAATTGCATAGATGTTCAAATGCCGCACGAAAAATTTTTTTATTGCTGTAATTACCTTTATATTGTACTTTATTGTGGCACTTCCTGTCTCTCCTCCCATGAGAGTAGGCGTGTTTATTGCCTTTCCCCGGCGCCGCACTGTCTCCCGGGAGCTTAGTGTCAGGCTTCCCAAGATTCAGTGTGGGAAACAATGATCATGGGTGTGAACAAGCTGTGAATGAACAGCATTCACCGCATCCAGGAAATCAGTGCTTGTGGGCTTCACATGCCCATAAGCAAGATGGAAACAGCCAGCTACACATTTTTAAAGTTATTCTTCAGTACGAAAACAGACAGAGGCGGAAATATTACACCCAAACTGTGAGTATTATTTTGGGATTAGCAAAGTGTCTCAATGACCTAAAAAAAAAAAAAAAAAAAGATTGGTCGCCGGACTCCCACTTTAAGAATACGGCATGTCTTCATTTTTAAACAGCGCAACACACAGAGCTGCATGTCATTGCAATACAATGCGTGACAATACTCTGCACTGCATAGAGTTGAAAGCAATGCCATTTTGTGACATTTTAATAAATAAAATAAAAATGAAAAAAGTAACAGTGCGATGTGTTGTAACAATAAGCATACAGTGTCCTATTTTATATAAGTAAAGTTATTGCCCTGCTTATTTTTGTGTCATTGGCAAACACTGAGATTGAGCTATTTATCCCATCCTCTATATTATTTAGGAATACATTAAACAGCATTGGTCTCAAGAGCCTGCAAAAGAAGAAAAAATAAGACTGCATATACTGACCTTTACTTACCTTTACGGTGACCTGTTTTTTGAAAAGCCACTGCTTTACTGATCGCTGTCCTCTGCAAATATTTCACTGGTCGCCTGGGTCGAGTACCTGCTCCCCCCCCCCCACACTGTTTGCAGTGGTTTCTCCTGGGATTCTGTCCTGTAAGGATATACAAGTCAGCAGTAAGCAGCAGGGGAGCAGGTTATTCACACACCCAGAAGTGAGTGAATACTTGCAAAGGGCGTTAAGCACAGAAGTGGCAGCTTTTTAAGGAAAAGTAAGCATATGCAGTCTTTTTTTTTCTTGCAGGTATGTTTTATGTCCAAATGGCCCTGTGCTGATGGATTCACTTTAAAGAGAAAATTGCCCCCTCCTTTTTCTTCTTTTTTTTTTTTAAATCCCATTTGAACTTTTTTCACTGGATTGTCCTTCATAAACATACTCACATGACCAGCGAATACAGAGATGCTCCACAGTAATAGTTTTGCTGCTGCTTCTCCCCAGGTTCCACACCACTGCACATGCGCATGATCAGGGTGCTGGCTTCAAGGATTTACAAGAGACATCCAGAGCATGTGCAAAAGATTGTCCCTGAAGCCTCCTGAGAAGTCTATCATACATCCTAGGAGGCTTCAGGGGCAATCTTCTGGGCAGTGGGCCAGTTGAGGGATGTTATTCTTACCTAGGCTAGACACTCAGAAGTGTGGATATTTAAAATAATTTTAAAACATGCAAATGTCTGATTGTGGAAAAGTATGGGGGAAGGGGGAAACTCTGCAAAGTGGATCAAGAGAGTGAAGGTCTGCTTTGGCCTAAAATTTCCTGCTGACATAGAAAACTTACCTATTTGTCAATTTTCTTTCTATGTAAATGTTGGTTCTTTTACATATGCTTATTCTAGCTTTTTTTTTTTTTTTTTTTAATAGTTCTACTGAAAATTAATATTTTGTTTTAAGTTTGCTCATCCTTTAAATCAAAAACCCAGCACATCTAGCTCCCACCTTTTTCCTTCTCATTCCATAAGTGTTGGGAATTTGCCGTAGGATTCTATTGGTTTGACACTTGGCACAGGTAGAGGGCATAGCTCCAAACTGTCCCTCATTTCGAGGGACTGTCCCTGATTTGGAGCAATGTCCCTCTGTCCCTTTTTCCCCCTCATTTTGGTCTGATCCATATAGTTGTATATAAAATGCACTTTTTATCTTTCAAAAAGTGTTTCCCAGTGCTAAACCTTTCATCTAAATTCAAAATTGCTGCATTTGTAAATGTTAAAAGCTAATATAAAGGAATAGGAGTGGCAAAAAAGCCCTTGTGGATTTAATTAACCTTTTTTTTTGCTTAATTCTCCTTTAATGGGGTGTGTCAGGGAGGCGTGTCCTATGCCTACCTACGTTTTGCTAGTAGGTGTCCCTCATTCCTATCTCAAAATGTTGGGAGGTATGGTAGAGGGTACTGAAGGATTGTGGGACCTGGAAATGCACAATGCAATACTTTGAAATGGAAACCTGATGGAACTGGGACATAGAATGGAGTCATATACACACACTAAGCTTTATTCTTCATCCTCCATCACTCAACCCTGTTAAATTGAGTTCTCCTTTAACATTGTAAAGGTCACATGAATGCTTGCTTATTGTTGTAAAGGTACATATAAAAATATAAATATATATTTTTTATCACTCTTCTTTTGCTTGCACTGGATTTCGATGTATATTACAGCATTTTCCATTATTGTCGTACTGTTCAGTGTTACGTCATGAGTTTGTTTTCTGCATTTTCTGCAGAAAGTCAGTAACCAGGCCTGGTACCCAATTTAACCTTTTCTCTCCACATCCAGCAGGGGGAGGGTTAATTTTGTAAAGCCGTTTCGGCGATACAGTCTACGTGCTATGTAGAGGTTATTTTTCTTGTTTTGTTTTTGCTATATAATGTGATATTAAAAATGTTCCTAAATAAAAAAAATTCTACAAACAGTGACTTTTGGCTCTGTTAGGTTCAACTTTTAAATAAGTTGCTTTAAGTTTATATTGCTTTGTCAAATTATTGCTTCATATAGGAATTAAGACACAGAGTCAGAAATCCGTGTATCAGTTCTTGAGCATAATGGACTGCTGCCTTTACTTCTTTCAAAGGCCTTTTATACAAACAATAGCATTAGCACAACCCCCCCACACAGGGCAAGGGTAAACAACAACAGGAGTCACCTGGGTTACGAACACAAGCTTCAACACCATGGCAATATAGTTACAAGAAAACAAAAGCAGCTTCAATTGAGTTCAACAGCCAAAAAGTTAAAAACAGATTTACATGTAGGCATCATATTAAGTGAGAACTCTAAATTAAATCCCTGACCTTATCAATTTCCCCCTTTGACATCATCCTCTCCTTCCCCCTGGGTCCTCATGAATAAGTTCTAGTCAGTTTTTCCCTAGAGTCCTTTCCCTGACCGCGAGTTGTCAGAGGGGTAGAACCCATCCCCCTAGGTATTACCAACATCTTAAAATTCAAGAAGAGGAGTTTTATAGGAGTAGGGTGATGTCAATACACATTTATCGGTATGCCCTGTCTATTCTCCTAATTTTCCTATTTATTTTTCTGTATACACATATATTTGTGATTGTAAGTGATATTAATATTAGAATAATAATTACCATTGGACTTAACAACCAGTGAAAGGTATTGGTTGCTGTAGAAGACATTCCACTGAATATATCCCACCAATGTGGTGCAGTATCCTGTTGTATCTGTGAGGAAAGATGCACTAGTCTACCTTTGTCAATAATTGCAGATACGAGGTTATTCTGTAGGGTATGTTCTAGTGTTTCTATGTGTTGTCTTAACAACTCTGATTGTTCCAAAACCTGTTTTAGTGGGTCTAAAGAAATTATAAAGGGTGTAGTGTCAGTGAGATTATGTACCTCATAGACCGAAGAGAATATCTTATCGGCGTCTGGTTCAAAAAGATAGGTGTCGTTACCCCATTGTAATATTTTAATCTTTTTTATACATCCCGCAAACGGCGCCGATTTATTTAATGCTGACATGGTGCGGTTGTCATTAGTAATGATACAAATATGCTGGGGTCCTATTTCTATGAATCTATTGTTCACATTTATCGGTGTTCTTTGCATTTTGCATATGCTAGTTTGGTATTTTAACAAGCAAGGTTCATATACTGGGGAACTTCTGCCACATACCATTCCCTTATTAGTTCCTTCACATAGAGTTAAATCATGGGTTCTGTTTCCTTTATCTACATATTTCCCATATATTTCTGGATACCAAAACTCGTCATTAATTACTAGTGGCATGACCACTATTTTACACATTTCCATTACATCTGCTACCCGATATGCTTCAAACCTTCCTACACACCATTTCTCCTCACATTCTATCTTTTCCCCTTTTACTTGGAACCATACACCATCGTCAGTTAAACCCTTAAAATATTTCATCCAGGTATGATAATTTCCCAACTGTAGTTCAGTCCTGGCCCTATTTATTTGTATATGATAGGATAAGAGGTTAAAAGAGCACTGTGTGAAATTTACAAACTGTTGACTTTGATTCCACAGCTGGAGCTCTGCTCCTATCGTGTGATTTATTAACCCTCCCAAAAATTGTAATAGGGGTATTTCTTGCAGTTGGGTTTCAAAAGTGGTGGGTAACCATTTGCTTGTGATAGTCAAGCTGTCAGCTATGTGTCCCCCTGCATGCTTCCATCTGTTGTTCATTTCTTCTATCTCTACCGAGTTTAAAATTCCCATCCCTGTACCTGTCAGTCCCAATAGTGTGTCATACCATTCTCGTTTATACCTACACTCCGGTATAGAGGGAAAGGTGATATTGAATTTTATTTTTGTTTTCTGTTGTGATGTTGATACATTTATGCAAGTGTTTGGTACGGGTGTTAATATGGAAGATTCAATTATTGGCGTTACTTCTTCCTCCATTTGTATGTGAAATCCATAGGCTTCTGCACTCCAATACCACCCATCATTTCTCTCTTCCCTCCACCAAGATGCACAGAGGAAAGTACTGGATTGATTAACGGTAATATCTGTCAGATTAATCATTCCTTCGGTTATATTCCCTCCTTCTGCCATGACTGTTAATATTTGGTACATTTGTCCCACTACCCGTTCCCGGGCTTGTTTCCATGTCTGTGAAAGGGATATTTTATGACACCTATGGTTCTTACTATTGTTAAAGGGGAAACCCATATTATCATTCCACTGGAAAGTTACGGTTACTTCTGAGAGGGGGTCTGCCTGTATCCATGCTATACCTACATCTACATGAAACGGTCGCCTATGTCCTTCAACAGTATAATTACCCACAGTGTAATCCTTATTTATCTCATATCCTGATACATTTGCTACTTTAGGATCATCTATACTCCATTCAAAAGTCATTGTTTCTTCTACCTCAAGTACATTAATACCAGGAGTCCATGCATATATTTGTAAAACAACAATCTTCAACAAAAAATATGTAAGTAGATATTTCATCATGTTGTTTTCTCGGGTTGTTTCTTGCAATGTGATGCGTGTATCCAGGTAGGTTTTCCTTCCAGCTTTACTGAGGTGGCTGTGGTCAAGAGTACTTGGTAAGGACCTTCAAACCTGGGTTCCAATGTCTTTCTGGTGTGTTTCTTTACATATACATAATCCCCTGGTAGCAGCATATGTGTACCTGTTATTGAATTAGGGTCTGGAAGAGAAGAATACACACTTTTGTGGATCTTAGTTAGACGTTGTTGTAATTGTATCACATATGCAGTCAAACTATCGCATTGCAATTGCATACTCTGTGGAAAGTATAAACCCAATCTAGGTGCATTCCCAAAAAGTATCTCATATGGGGATAATCCTGTCTTTCCTGTTGGAGTGTACCTTATAGAGAACAAAGCCAAAGGCAGGCATTCTGGCCAAGGCTTGTTTAACTCTTGCATGGCTTTTTGTATTTTTAACTTTATTGTCCCATTTACTCTCTCCACTGATCCCGAACTCTGTGGGTGGTAAGGGGTGTGAAAACTTTGTTGAACCCCTAACATGGTCATCACATTCTGCATGATTTCTCCTGTAAAGTGTGTCCCCCTATCTGATTCTATGGTTTCAGGAAGACCAAACCTAGGTATTAACTCAGTAATCAGTTTCTTAGCTGTGGCTTTAGCTGTAGCCGATTTTACTGGATAACTTTCGGGCCAACCTGAGAATAAATCGATACACACGAGGACAAACTCAAAGGGGCCGCTCTTGGGCATTTGTATGTAGTCAATTTGCAGTCTCTGGAAGGGGTATTGGGCCCGGACCTGGTGTTTTCGTGGGGTTTTTACTCTCTGTCCTGGGTTATTCAGGAGACAGATTTGGCAGGCTGCACAGTAGTTTCTTGCAGTGCTACTGAATCCGGGGGCGAGCCATCCTTGGTTCACAATCCTATACATGGAATTGGAACTGACATGTGTGGGTAGGTGAACTGCCGCTGCCATTGCTGGGTACAGAGAGGCAGGTAGGCATATTTTTGCCCCCTTCCCTCCATACATTGTCAAGGTCTGGTGCTGCTCCCATTCTGACCCACTTATCTTTCTCGCTCTCCCCTGCTTGCTCCTGTAATTTACTCAGCTGCTGCCATGTTGGTTCTGGGATACTCACCTCTACCGCTGCTAAGGTCTCAGGGCTTCCTTCCCCTAGAGCTGCCTGTTTTGCAGTCAAATCTGCAAATGCATTTCCTTTTGCCTCAATTGTTTTTGCGCTCGTGTGTGCCGCTATTTTCATGATGGCCACTCGTTTAACCTTTTGAAGATTGTTCAGGACTCTCTTAATCCCTTCTCCATGTTTTACAGGTGTACCTGCTGCTGTCAGATAAGCTCTAGCCTTCCATATGTGGCCATAATCATGCGCTACGCCATAAGCGTAGGCAGAGTCAGTGTAAATATTCCCTTCTCGTCCTTTTAAGTATTCTAGGGCTTGTTCTAAAGCTTTTAATTCTGCCTCTTGTGCTGACATGTGGGCTGGTAAGGGCTGTGCGTCAATTACCTGTGTATCAGTCACTACGGCATAACCTGTGTGATATTTACCCTTGTCATCAGCAAACCTGCTACCATCTATGTACAAAGTGTGCTCAGCGTTTAAAATTGGTGTATCTATAACATGTGGGAATCCCATTGTCTCCTGTTCCATGAGCTGAAAACAATCGTGTTCATTTACTTCCTCAAACAGAAGAGTGTCAGTGTCCTCATCTCCTTCCTTATTAGCACTATTATTCCCCCTTGCCAAATCTGATGACTGAAGAGGCAAAAAGGTAGCCAAATTTAAGGTTGTACAGCGCTGAAAAGTGACATTTGGAGGTAAAAGTAAAGTACACTGTAACCTTAATTGCCTAGCCATGGAAATGTGTTTGGGCTGAACTTGAGACAAGATTGCATGTATGTCATGTGTGGTATGCACTACAACTGGATTGTCTAGAACAATTTCTGATGACTTATCTATGATAATTGACACTGCAGCTACCGCCCGTACACAGGACGGTGAACCTCTGGACACTGGATCTAATGCTGCTGAAAAGTAAGCGATTGGTCTTACATGTGCCTGTGTCAGTACACCTGTGGCGTGTCCAGCGATCTCAGCAACGTATAGATTGAATTTCTTAGTATAATCCGGAATACCAATGGCCGGGGCAGAAATCAATAGCTTTTTCAAAGTGACAAACGACTCATAAGCTACTTCTGTAAGCACATACGGTACAATTTTCAAACAATCGTATAATGGCTGCATCAAAGCGCTAGCATGTGGTATCCATTGTCTACAATATGACACAATACCTAAAAACATACGCAATTGTTTGAAATTCCGTGGGGGTAACATTCCCTTTATCACTTGAACCCTCTCCTCAGTGAGATGTCTTGTACCCTGTGATATACAATGTCCCAGAAAGATAACCTTTTCCTGACACATTTGTAACTTTTTCCTATTAACCTTGCAACCTTTTTCTGCTAGAAATCGCAACAAATTAAGGGTGGTGGCCAAACAAGTTTCTTTGTCAGGGCAGCATAACAATAAATCATCCACATATTGCAGCAATACACAAGAATCTGGTGGTACCCATTCTCCCAACACCGTTTGCAATGCTTGCGAATACAAGGTAGGTGAGTGCGCCATACCCTGAGGTAGGCGTGTCCAGGTCAGTTGCCGATTTTTTATTGAAAATGCAAACCATAGTTGGCATTCTTCAGCAAGTGCGACAGAAAAGAAAGCATTTGCTAAATCTATAACCGTAAAGTACATACTAGTTGAGGGTATTTGTGACAGTAACGTATGTGGATTGGGTACTACAGGTGTCATTGGGGCTAGTATTTTGTTGATTGCTCTGAGGTCTTGGACCATCCTATACTTGACCGGACTACCGGCTATCGTTTTCTTTTTTTACCGGGTGCAAAGGAGTATTTGCCGGCGATTTTACTTCTTTTAAAACTCCACTTTTTAAGAAGGATTGGACCTGCATTTCAATGGCCGCCTCTTGGGGTGCACTGAGTGGATACTGTTTTTGTTGGGGTAGCACTGCTCCTGGAATCAGCTGTAGGGTAACCGGAGGTACGGGCAAAAGTCCAACATCAGCTGGATGCTTTTCCCATAGTTCTTCCGGAAGAGATGACAAGACCTGATCCAAATCTGGAGGTGATGGACCAGACAGTTCTGATTCCTCCTCCAGGTATTGTATCAGGTTACACATCTCCATGTGTTCTTGATCATCGTTTATAGCTAAGGTGACAGTACCATCTGGGTGATAGGTAATATTAGCTCCTATTTTCTGCAAAATGTCAGCTCCTAGCAAATTAGTGGGGGCTCCTCTAGATACCAGAAAACGTGAAAGGAACATATGGTTCCCTATTTTAACTTTTAAGGGTTTTGTGAGCGGCGCGTCGGCTAAAATGCCATCATATCCAGTTATCAATAAAGTGTCAGGTGATTCTTGCTCAGGGAGTAGTTCAGAATCAGAAAGTAACGAACGTGAAGCGCCTGTATCTATTAGACAAGAGATTTTCTTATTACCAACCGTTATAGTAGTCTTAAGCATCTTAGTTTTGGATCTTTCTAAAACTGGGGCGAGTCATGCTCGTGGACCATCTCCCTGCCGTCTGACTTCATCATTATTGTTGTCCCTAGACCAGTTCCTTCTCTGATTAACTTGGTAATCAACACCCTCCTTTCCCTCATCTCTTATTCTCTTTCTGCAGTGGCGTCTGATGTGGCCAGTCTTGTTACAGTAATAACAAGTAAGGGGTTTTGTGATCCACAAATCTGGCAAACCCATCCTCTACCCTCAAGTACAGGATATAACCCTGATTTGTGTGAATTTTTCTCTATATCAGTGTATGGGGGTGGGATGGTTGAAGTAATTTTATTTAAGCTTTCAACATTTTTTGTTCTTCTATCTTTCATGTCCCAACCATTACAATCTGGATTATATTTCCACCCCTCTTCTTTCGCTCTATTTGAAACTTTAATTAAGCATTGAATCTGACGCATCCATTGCTTCTCTAACACCTCCCCTTGTCTGTCCCTTTTTATCTCATTCCATACATCCGGGTCTAAACCCGCTGCTCCTTTCACCTTAAATTTACGAAGGACATCCTTTAAGTCCCGTGCTTCATCTTCCCCACAGATGTTTTTAATTATCTGTGGCACCGTGTAATGCGCTACAATTCCCTGACGGGGTTTTGTGTTCCTCTGGCCCATTCTGACAGTCCAGCCTAGGTGGCGTGTGGGACACTTAGTGTACAATATAAAACACTTAACCAAGTTACACTAGTTCCTCGTTGCCTTTTCCTCCTACGATGCCAGAATACTAAAAACCTCTCCTAAATGAGATTCTTGAAACCGAATTACTTTATATGCTAGTCAACTGACAAAATATTGTGATCAGACTGACGACTACAACATATACAAGCATTCCTTGAAGTGACCAGGTATCCGACTAGATCTCCGGGCTTTATAGAGACCTCATTCCCCTCCCGTATCTGGGAATCCCTCTCATACACTCTTATCCCTGCTTTATGGAGCAGACAGGGCTTATACGTTCAACCCGTCTATGGTTTATGAGTTAGATGTGAGGTTAAGCATAAGCGTCAGACCCCAAAGCTCACAAGCCCTCAAGTTCCCAATCGTGTGAGGTAAGATGCATTCTGTTGCTTAGTTCGGCAATCCCCTTCTAACTCATACCATCCTTGACAAGGCTCATTCACTTTCTCAACAAGACAGACAAGACAAACACAGATAACAAAAACAAACAAATAATTCCAGCAATATAAACTAAAATATGCAGTAATTCTAGACTCACCACTACAGAGGCTGGTGTTTTAAAACCAGGAGAACCGTAACTGACAGAACGGATAGGCACAAATCAGGGGAGCACAGAATATAAGAAAAATAAAGCTTTTTCTTACCTGGCCAGGTTTTTTTTTGATCTGTGGTTCCCGGAATGCCTATTCCTTTTTGTTCCGTCAGCCGCGTTCGTCCACCTCTTGTAGTATCATCGGTGAGTCCCTGTTCGAGCGCCAAAATGTTAGGTTCAACTTTTAAATAAGTTGCTTTAAGTTTATATTGCTTTGTCAAATTATTGCTTCATATAGGAATTAAGACACAGAGTCAGAAATCCGTGTATCAGTTCTTGAGCATAATGGACTGCTGCCTTTACTTCTTTCAAAGGCCTTTTATACAAACAATAGCATTAGCACAACCCCCCCACACAGGGCAAGGGTAAACAACAACAGGAGTCACCTGGGTTACGAACACAAGCTTCAACACCATGGCAATATAGTTACAAGAAAACAAAAGCAGCTTCAATTGAGTTCAACAGCCAAAAAGTTAAAAACAGATTTACATGTAGGCATCATATTAAGTGAGAACTCTAAATTAAATCCCTGACCTTATCAGCTCTTTGGACGGTTCTTCTGCGTGAGCGCAACATCTTTGTTCATTTTATTACTATTACAATTCATAGTGATATAATAATTACGATGGTCAGGGCTTTTTTTTCTCAGAGAATAGGTGCAGGAACTCAACCATGCCCGCCACACTCACATACCTGCCAAATGGCATCAAATAGTAGCTCTTCCCTCTGCATACAACCCCCTCCCTCCACTGCCCTCATCCCCCCCTCCTTAAAAGCTCCACCATCTGTCATATGTCTTACCTTTGTTTCAATATTAAGCTGAAACACCTATCCGGCTGTAGTACCTCCCAGCATACTATAAACTTGCAAGGGAGATTATGGAGTAGGAGCATCAACAACTGGTCACCAGGGAAAAAAATGGAGACCACAGAGGGTGCAGCCTACCACACACCCTCTCCTGCCCATGACTGCACTGAACCCTGGGCACCTGTTCTGTATCTCCCTTGTGCCTGTCCGGCACTTAGTGGGATCTGCACAGGAGATCTGACCTGTGGGCCTGACCTGTGAGCTACTGGGAGATAAGCTATCACTTGTAAACGCAGAAGTTAGACTTCAGGTGTAACCAAGTGATAGTGGTGAGCAGGGAGCAGAAGACCTGAGCCAGAGGTGGTGGAACTGAGCTCCCCCCTTGTTCCTGCTGAAAAAAAGCCCTGACGATGATATAACTTTGTCGTAGGAGGATTATTCAGAAAAAAGATGATTTAGCCTAAGGCTAGCCATACATTATACAATTTTCCTTTAGATTTACCAAAACCCATATAATATAAGGTCAAACCTAAACACTTGCAATTTGAATGCAATCAGGCAGGCCCTTGCACTCCTTAGTTGAAGGGCAATCTAAAGAAAATTGAATAAGAAAATTGTATAGTGTATGGACAGCTTTATGCTAGGTTCACATATATGTGATGCGGGAACCAGCGAGATTCCAGCACCGGTTCCCACATCGCATCTCTCCTACAGGCAGTTCACACTGCCCTCTGCAAACCGCTGCGGGTGTCAATACAATGTTAATGGTACCTGCTGATCGGTTCACAGATTGCAGTGCGAACTCGCACAGGAATCGGATCGCATAGGTGAGAACACCCATATGATCCGATTCTAGTGCAGGGAAAAAAAGGTCCCTGCACTATCTTCCTGCGAATCCAATGCGAGTTCAGCTGAACTCGCATTGCACAGACATTGCATGCAATTGGAACTGCAGATGTCTGTGTTCACACAAGTGTGAACCTGGGCTTAAGCTGGCCATTCATGGAGTGATTCCTGATCAACCAGCTGAAATTTGCTCCATGGGAAAAATTAAGGTGCAAGGGGGAAAATTGTCAGCTGAACCTGCATCTAATCCAACTAGGAACTGTTCAGGTATTTTGACAGCTGGTGGCAATGACCATCAGAATACAACAGCCGCAGTGGGAGATTCGACCATCCATGCTGTTAGCAGGCTAAGGCTGTGTTTCCACTATTGTGTCCCCAAAGTCGCACGATTTTGCCGCGTTTTTTTACCGCGACTTGAAGAAATGCCTGTGTATTCTTGAGGTGTATAGACCTCACATCGCATCAAAGTGGGACCAAAGTAGTGCAGGGACTACTTTGAAGTTGCAGCGACTTGAAGTCGCACAAATATGAATGGTACTCATTGGAAATCGTGGGATATGACTTGTCATGCGACTTTTCAGTCCCAAATCGCGTGAAAAGTCGCACTAGTGGAAACCTAGCCTAAAGGAAAAAATGCTATGTGTGCATGATTGACTTAAAGTGGCAAACTTTTATTATATTTTAGCTTATAAATTCTTAGATGTGGTGGTTGCATCCCTTTTTTTTAGGCTTTCTTTCATTTATTTTTGGCTAGTAAATCTGTTATTTTTCAACAGAACAAGCTGTCCTGCAAATTTAGATTGTTGAGACAAACCATTGACCACTGATGTGCTTGCAATGATCAGCTTTTTTTTATTTATGTAAAACCTTTATCGCAAAGGGAAAAAAAACTGTTGCTGTAACTGCTTGTATAACTGCAGTGTGAGCTGGATTTCAACTTCAATTTGTTTTATGCTCCTGTTGAGCCGCTTTCACTGATTCCTTTCCAATCAGCAGCGGGTCAGCTCCATTGGAATGCACGGCCTATTGCACTAGGGTGTGCACCCCAGATCATAAACGAACGAGTGTATATCAGCAGAGCAGTGGACTGTGTCAGTAGTTTTTTATTTTTATTATTTATTACAATTTAATTTTTTTAAATTATTTTTTAGAATATTATTTTTAATTTTTTTTTTAATAATTTTTTTAGGAGTCCTGTAGGGAGGCTTTGGTGAAATATCAGAGATCTAAACAGACCCCTGATGTCTCCTGTTTAAAACAGAGAAAGGGACTGAGGATAGAGATTCCCCAGCCCCTTTCTCTGCACTCTCAGCTGCACTGGACAGTGAACAATTGGGAAGTACTCTGTGCTGAGCAGCTTCCTGTTCATTTACAAACTGAAGCATAGTAAAAAATAGTTTACTATGCTTCAGTTAAGAATGAACCCAGGAGAGATCGGTACAGATCACTCTCTGTGTTCATTCAGAAAAGGAAGGGGCCGGTAAATTAAATATTTACCGGTCCCTTCCCTTGCTCTCCATCCTGAAACAGCAGCCAGCAGGTGAGGAGAGGAGAGGAGAGGAAGGAAGCTAGCAGTACTGCAGGGAGGAGACAGGGGACACCAGGAAGCAGAGGGACGCTATGGGGTGATTAGGGTGTGCCCAGGCACATCTGGCACACCCTGTGGGCACAACAATGGTCAGCTCTCAGATCCCGTTAATCAGAAGAGAGCGAGTGAATGACACATCCATGTCCATTCAGTTCCTGCAGAGCAGACACGGACAGAGCCTGTTTTGCTCTATGGGCTCTATGGCTATTCTTTACTCTGCTGTCCATTTACACCCGACTACCCTTTGATCTGATCCACCTAAACAGAAGAGGACAGGTCCCCTTCTCCTATTTTTAGCAGACTGGATCAAACTAGGATGTAGGTAGGTGTAAATGGACACAAGTTTTTTTAAAAAAAATTCACGGTGGGCTAACGCTGCGCTAGAAAATCAGAAAAATTAAATACAAAATAAATATAAAGTATAGTGAAATACAACAAGCTGCCAGTACTAGAAAGTCTAATACAAAAACTCCAAGTAAATATGCATAAAGATGAGTGCAGCGCTAAACAAACAACAAGAGACATTATCTTTTCAATTTAGCAAGTGAAAAAATGTAAGAAAAAAAAAAACTAAAGCAGAGTCCCAGTGCAAAAAAAAATAATTTTCCAAATTTGCAAGCGAAAAATAAAAAAAAACAAACAATAAAAAAAATAAAAAATAAAAAACTAAAGCAAAGTCCCAGTGCAAAAGCCAATCCATATATATAAAAGAGCAAACTTTCATCCATGTGTGATAACGGTGGCAAGTAGTAAGAGATCGTGCCGAATCTTCAAATAAATGTGCATCCAACTCCACACCCAGGTGAGTAAGTAGCCTGCTTACCAGCTATCTGTGACTGCTAAAAAGAAGTCTCACTTAGCACAGGGAAATTGGTCTCCCCAAGACCACTAAAGATGTTTGGAACTCCTGCTGGAATGATGTGACTCTCCATGGGGGTTATTTACTAAAGGAAAATCCACTTTGCACCGCAAGTGCACTTGGAAGTGCAGTCGCTGTAGATCCGAGGGGGACATGCAAGGAAAATAAAAAACAGCATTTTAGCTTGCACATGATTGGATGATAAAATCAGCAGAGCTTCCCCTTATTTCAGATCTACCCCTCAGATTTAGAGCGACCGCACTTCCAAGTGCACTTTCAGTGCAAAGTGGATTTGCCTTTCGTAAATAACCCCCTATGTGTTCAGATTCCTTAATCTTTTTTCTAATTTTCTTTGCACCTGATTGGGTATTCTTTGCAAAGTGAAGCTTTACCTATGTAGCAATAACTCTCGGTGGAGCTGCTGGTTTAAGCGGGCTTGTTACCTTCACTCTCGACACCCCTGCTTCACCGGCACCGGGTCTAGGGTTCGGTTGAGTTTACCTCTGGACGATATAAGCACCAACACTTGAGTACGTTTTCAATGCTTTATTGAACCAAGTAACGAAGGAAGTAGCAGGAAAGAGGCAGGAGGGAAGCTACAGGGAAGCTCAAATACCTTTCTTTAGGATTCTTGAGAACGTCCTTTAAAGCTGGATATTGTAATCGGATGCAATCCCCTTGTGGGACACAATCTTTGCTCGCCTGGATAGGCCTCTCTCACTTGCCTAGCAGCCAGTACGTAGCACGAACAAAAGTCTCTGCCACAGACCTGCCTGAAATAAATCCATACAATCCTCTGCCACAGGATGTATTAAACTTTGCGGTGAATGTCAGACACAGTACTTGGACCTCTAAGCCAACCCGGCAGTACTATGCTGTAAAACTACTTTAGGATGCGTCCTACAACCGAGTCACCAGGCCCCTCTTCAGACCAGCACTCTGCGTGATCCTTCCATGACAGGTACTCCCCTGGGATCTTCTCGGTTGTCCAGCTTCTTCACTCAGGATAGACAGCTCAGGACCATTCCTCGGCTGCTGTGGTAGGCCCCAGACATGCTTCTGGGCCCACCCACATGCCACAGCAGTGCGGGCCTCCAGAACGGAGGACCACGAGGTAGCACTCTAAACCATACCTGTCGGCCAGGAGGGCCAGCAGGTGGCTGAAAACGAACCCCAAAACATGGCGTCTGTCCCATATATATCCTCTCCCAGAATGCAACTCGGAGGACCACCTCCACCGAGTCGTCTCCGGGACAGAGGAGCACCCATACGCTTCGACACGTTGCCTTTCCAACACTAGCTAATGGTAACAGCGTCACCCACCGGCTCAGTGTGGAACCACACGCGACGTCAGCCAAGCTGGAACAGAGGCAAATCTAACTCCCCTAACGAGCAATTCACTAAATATACCTATCCGTTGGTAGATCATAAATCTACCAGCGCTACACCTAATTTACTAAGCTCTGGAGCAACTGCACTTGTAGAGTGAAATTGCACTTTGCATAGGGTACATTCTACTTGCCTTTAGTAAATTAACCCCGAGGAGTACTGGTAGCTGAAGATCATCCAGCAAACTCTAAGTGCAGCTACTGTCCCGGCAGCAGGTGTGCGTGAATGTGCGCTCCACAGTACGCACACCCACGCTCGTTCATGTGCATGCATGCGTTTCTGTACAGTACAGTAGTATTGGCGACTATGCCAGGTCTTTTGCTCAGCACATGCTCACTTTTATTCCAAATAGTGCACTGAAAGCCACAAAGGAGGAATGATCTTTTAATTGCTTAATTTTTGTCTATTAAATATAACATTTAGGCCCCTTTCACATGTGCGGACCGTATGTCCGTATTTCATCCATCCGTTTTCGGACTGAAATACGGACATACATGCATTCCTATGGGATAGCGGGTGTCAGAGGATGAACATCCGCTGACAACCGATATCATCCATCCCCGCTATGGTCCGATTCTGCAGACGGGGGAAAATCCTATTTTTCTATCCGTCTGCAGAGCGAATCGGATGAACACAGACAGACGGTCCATGTTCATCCGATAGGGGAGAACGGAGATCAGACAGGGCTATCCCTGCACAGTGTGCAGGGACCGCCCTGTCATCCGCCGGCTCAGCGGGGATCAACAAAGCGATCCCCGCTGAGCAAGCGGATGTTCACGGGGCGGATCATCACGGATCCGTCCCGTGTGAAAGGACCCTTAATGTATTTTGGTATATCTGTTTTATGAATGAAAAAAAAAACAAAAATTCAGAGCTGTCCTCTGCACACTATCTGGGTGGATTTACTATAGGCAAATAGACTGTGCGCTCTGTAAGTGCAGCTGCTGCAGCAATTAGTAAATTAGGCAAAGCTTCACAGGACAACCCAATCACATGCAAGGATTTTTTTTTTAAAAACAGCATTTTTTCTTACAAATGATTGGATGATAGAAGTCAGCAGAGCTTCCCCTCATTTACTAAGCTCTGGAGCAGCTACACTTGCAAAGTGCACAGTCTATTTTCCTTTAGTAAATCAACCCCCATGTGTTATCTCAAGGAGACTATTTAGCGCTCCTTGTTTTTATCTTAGGACTCTGATGCCCTGTACACACAGGCACAATGTGCCGGTTAAAAAATACTGGCCAATATTCTGCCTGTGTGTAAGTTGGTCTGTCTGACAGAAGCCAGCCCCACTGATTGGAGGCAGGCATTTTTCCACTGTCAGTTCTTGGCTTGACTCCTTTGCTTTTTCATTGAAGGGATTTCGGGCAGGAGAGGGCCAACAAGGCCACCCACTGAGCTCATTTTGGGCAGTTCATCAGAAACTAGACACAATGGAGGTTATTTACTAAAGGAAAATCCACTTTGCACTGAAAGTGTACTTGGAAGTAAAGTCGCTGAAGATCCGAGGGGGACATGCAAGGAGAATAAAAAAACAGCATTTTAGCTTGCACATGATTGGATGATAAAATCAGCAGAGCTTCCCCTCATTTCAGATCTACCCCTTAGATTTAGAGCGACTGCACTTCCAAGTGCACTTGCAGTGCAAAGTGGATTTGCCTTTCATAAATAACCCCCAATGGAGGTTATTTACGAAAGGCAAATCCACTTTGCACTACAAGTGCAAACTACAAGTGCAAAGTGCTCTTGAAATTGCACTTGGAAGTGCAGTCGCTGTAAATCTGAGGAGTACATCTGAAATGAGGGGAAGCTCTGCTGATTTTATCATCCAATCATGTGCAAGCTAAAATGTTGTTTTTTATTTTCCTTGCATGTCCCCCTCGGATCTACAGAAACTGCACTTGCAATTTCAAATGCACTTTGCACTTGTAGTTTGCACTTGTAGTGCAAAGTGGATTTGCCTTTCGTAAATAACCCCCAATGTATGGATACAGTGTATGGATAGTGTAGAAGTACAAAACCACCTCTCACCTAAGCCGATCCTGGTTAGGATGTGTATATCTGAAATCCTCAGGCAATACCATTGGTCAGACCACGCCCCTAACGCATGGCTAGTAGAAGTCAAATAGTGTCTAGACTTTGGAGATAGAGACATTGGGGGGGGTTTTACTTCCTCCTTATTTCCCTGCAAAGGTAAAGCATAACCCATTATGTGTCACTTACCTGAAACCGAAGCCTGCAATGTCACCGCTGTCCCCACTAGCAGCAAGCGTCCATCTTCAACCCCTCTTCCTTCCGGGGCCGCGAACTCCGGCTCTGTGACTGTCTGGAGTCATGTGATGTCACTCCCGCGCATGCGCACGGGAGCCCCCAGTCACGGCATGACCCCTATTATAAACAGCACGATGTGCCCTTTCTGAAGTGCACATGCGCCGTAGACATCGGCGTTCAGCTTTTTTGTAAATATCTCCTAACCCGTGGAGGTTTAGGAGATATTTCAAGCACCTATAGGTAAGCCTTAATATAGGCTTACCCAGGGCCATCTTTAATATTGATTGGACCCTGGGCAAATGTTTTCTTGGGCCCCCCCTCCATGCAATTTCGCTCTCCACCTGCTCGGAGACATACAATAAATAGCAGCTAGACTTAAAATCAGTTTACTGTATCAGATCACGCAGCGATTGTGATTGGTTGCCAGAGGTTACAGTGTATCATTACCGCTTATTGACTGGTTGCTAGTGGTTACAGCACACATTGCGGCTCACTGATTAGTTGCTAAATGTTACAGCACATGATTTCTGCTTGTTGATCGGTTGCTAGAGATTACTGTACAGTAATACTGCTCACTGATTGGTTGCTAGAGGTTACAGCACATCATCTCCTCACTGCAATGCCGCCTTTATTTATATATCTATGCCGCCGGATGAAGCTATTTACAATGAATGCTGCTGCTATTTACATATGAATGCCAGTTGTTTACATGTAAACACAGGGTCTGCAGGTGAGTCATCTGTACACAACAATAGGGCAGAGCTCGGCAGCTTTAGTAGCAGCACTTCACACTGAGGTATCAGGACACAGCAAGGGACTAAAACTTCAAGGGACAAGGGAATTTAAACTGGGATAGTTGGCAAGTATGAGGCAGCTGCTTTGGGCCCCACAACAATGATAGGGCCCAGGGCAGCTGCCCCTTTTGCTCTGCCTTAAAGACGGCCCTGGGCTTACCTGTAGGTAAAAGTGGTTGTACAGGGTGTACAACCACTTTAAAACTACACTATGCTAATATTTTTTTACCACCTGAAAACAACAGGCTGAAAAAACTTGGTGATGTAATTTCTGCATCAAAATCAAAATGTATATTGTATAATGTAAAGAGTGCCTTATAAAGTATGTAAGGGCAAAAAATGAATTGCAATGCACCTCTGCAATACATGCACACGTGTTTTAGGCCTTTAAAGACCCTGCAACTACAAATAAATACTAGTTGATCTGCCAGAAATGAACTCAGCTCCTAACGTTCTATTGTGGGCTCACACTGTGGGGTTGGTTTACTAAAGGCAAATAGGCTGTGCACTTTGCAAAGTGCAGTTGCCCTCTGCAAGAGCAGTTGCCCCAGAGCTTTGTAAATGAGCAGAAGCTCTACTGCCTTCCATCATCCAATCATGTGCAAGCAAAAATGCATTTTTTTTCTATTTTCCTTGCACGTGATTAGGTATTCTTTGCAAAGTTAAGCTTTACCTTATTTACTAAGCTCTGCAGCAACTGCACTTGCAAAGTGCACAGCCTATTTGCCATTAATAAATCCACCAAGGTTTACTTCCTCTTTAAATCCTGTACTCTGACATCCTGATGTTCTGCCTCATCTTTTTACCTAGGTGGCCATGCTACACTTCTATAAAACGCATCAGGCCTTTAGTACCCTATAAACCCCTGCCACCTCCTGCTATCATACCTTTATGGCAGCGTTAGCGGTCTCCGATCCATACACTGATGTCATCCCAGCAAATGCTTTCAGTCGTCATCATGGAATGAATTTAAACAGCAGCAGTGCCAGGAATTTTATACCCACATCTGTCAGGCTGATCCCTTTCTGTACAGTAGTAAAGTCTGTTAACTACTCCAAAGTGTTGCCAGTCTTTAGCTCCGTGTCATGGAGATCAGACACATCCTCTCGTCTGACAGATGTTGGCAGGCCAATAAATTGTAACTAACATTTCCCTGGCACTGCATGGAGGAACCTTTGTGCACCTTTGTGTTCTACTTGAGTGTATTCCTGTAGCAAGGTAAAAGTTACACAATTAGATTTGTTCACACAACAAGAGCTTTCTTTTAGTGGTATTGTATTTAATCACCACTGTTTTTTTGCTAAATAAACAAAAAAGAATGAACATTTTGAATAAAAAATGCATTTTTATTTGTTTCTGTTAATTTGTTTCTGTAAATTTTGCAAATAAATAATTGTAAATTTTGGTCAAAATGTATTCCGCTATATTTCTTTGGCGAAAACCCAAACCCAAATCAGTGTATGTTTTTTAATCGGTGTGAAAGTTATAGAGTCTACAAACTATGGTATTTATCTGAAAATCAATCCTGATGTACTGACAGCTTACCTCATTTCTTGAGGCCTGAAAACGGCAGGACAGTACAAATACCCCCCAAATGATCCCTTTTTTGGAAAATAGACAGTCCAAAGTATTTAGTAGGAGCATTGACACCAGCACTGAGATAAAGAGCACTGACACCAGCACCAATATAGAGAGCACTGACACCAGCACCAATATAGAGAGCACTGACACCAGCACCAAGATAGAAAGCACTGACACCAGCACCAAGATAGAAAGCACTGACACCAGCACCAAGATAGAAAGCACTGACACCAGCACCAAGATAGAAAGCACTGACACCAGCACCAAGATAGAAAGCACTGACACCAGCACCAAGATAGAAAGCACTGACACCAGCACCAAGATAGAAAGCACTGACACCAGCACCAAGATAGAGAGCACTGACACCAGCACCAAGATAGAAAGCACTGAATCCAGCACCAAGATAGAAAGCACTGACACCAGCACCAAGATAGAGAGCACTGACACCAGCACCAAGATAGAGAGCACTGACACCAGCACCAAGATAGAGAGCACTGACACCAGCACCAAGATAGAGAGCACTGAATCCAGCACCAAGATAGAGAGCACTGAATCCAGCAGCAAGATAGAGAGCACTGACACCAGCACCAAGCTAGAAAGCACTGACACCAGCCCAGGGATAGAAAGTACTGACACCAGCACCAAGATAGAGAGCACTGACACCAGCACCAAGATAGAGAGCACTGACACCAGCACCAAGATAGAGAGCACTGACACCAGCACCAAGATAGAGAGCACTGACACCAGCACCAAAATAGAAAGCACTGACACCAGCACCAAGATAGAGAGCACTGACACCAGCACCAAGATAGAGAGCACTGACACCAGCACCAAAATAGAGAGCACTGACACCAGCACCAAAATAGAGAGCACTGACACCAGCACCAAAATAGAGAGCACTGACACCAGCACCAAAATAGAGAGCACTGACACCAGCACCAAAATAGAGAGCACTGACACCAGCACCAAGATAGAAAGCACTGACACCAGCACCAAAATAGAGAGCACTGACACCAGCACCAAGATAGAGAGCACTGACACCAGCACCAAAATAGAGAGCACTGACACCAGTACCAAGATAGAGAGCACTGACACCAGCACCAAAATAGAAAGCACTGACACCAGCACCAAGATAGAAAGCACTGACACCAGCACCAAGATAGAGAGCACTGACACCAGCACCAAGATAGAGAGCACTGACACCAGCACCAAAATAGAAAGCACTGACACCAGCACCAAGATAGGGAGCACTGACACCAGCACCAAGATAGGGAGCACTGACACCAGCACCAAGATAGGGAGCACTGACACCAGCACCAAAATAGAGAGCACTGAATCCAGCACCAAAATAGATAGCACTGAATCCAGCACCAAGATAGAGAGCACTGACACCAGCACCAAGATAGAGAGCACTGACACCAGCACCAAGATAGAAAGCACTGACACCAGCACCAAGATAGAAAGTACTGACACCAGCACCGAGATAGAAAATACTGACACCAGCACCAAGATAGAGAACACTGACATCAGCACTGAGAAAGAGAATACTGACGCCAGCACTTTAAGGCTCTTAATATATGCTATTTATACAGTTATTTTTCTATTGCTTGAATTATTTGAATTATTATGGGTGTGGTTGGAGCCTCATGTCTAGGTTTTGGCCTCACAAAGCCTAGAGCTGCCTCTGCTGGTGTGGCAGTGATCAGGGACACTGACTGGTGACAGTATGAAAAAAAAATAATATTTTTTTTCAATTTTATTTTATTTTTTAATTTTCTATTACATTTTTTCACATATTTTTTTCTTAACACACTGACCAGAGCAATATAATGTTACCATAGTTATATTGTACTACTCCGGGGAAGAGATCAGGATATTTTAATTTTTTTACACATTATGATATAGCAGTGCATCACATTGCTATAAGCAAGCATTTTACTGAATTAAACTGATTCATTCAGTTTGTTTTGTTTTGATTAGCTGTGATTGGCCAGATCTAATCACATAGTAAAGATGGGCTGTGATTGGCCCTGTCTGTACCATGTGATCACACTGACCAATCACAGCTAGCAACACAATTGTACACAATAAATGGCGTGAAAGGAAGCCATCCATTGTGTACAACTGTCATGTGACCAGCTGTGATTGGTCACAGAGGTCACGTGGTATCAGCAGCAAAATGGTACACTGATCAGTCATCGGCTGTGTCCGGAGGATGCAGCTGGTTACAGATTGCGCTGTAGCGCGCCCCCCCCGCAGGCCAGAAAGGACGTCATATGACATCCACCCGGATCGACAAGAGGCCTGTCCTGCTGTCATATTGTCATAGGTTGGGTGGGAACTGGTTAATTCATTTTTAACATTCAAAGCAAACTCTCCCATCCATTCATGCCTCTATGCTTTATTTTGCTGAGAAATCACTTTGAAAAACATCCCCCTAGCATTTCTGGTAATGGCCATCTTAACTAAGGGCAGATGATTCATGTTGTATTTACTTCCTGGATATGCAGTAAATAAAGAAATTTTGTCAGAGCTACAGATGGAAAAAGGAGAAAGAGTCCACATGTGGGTACAGCTAGGGTTGCCACCTTTTCTTCAAGTCAAACACTTTAGCGGCGCTCAGCAATTTTTTTTTACAGTATACACTATACAGTACATATATTTTGTGATTAAATAACAAGAGTCCCCTCTTACATCAGAGTCCACAGAGTTCCCCTTTTAAACCTGAATCCACAGAGTTTGCTCTTACATCTGAACTTGCAGAGTTCCCTTACACTGTAAGGTGGGACTCTGCTGACTGATGTAAGGGAGAACTCTGGGGACTATAATATAAGGGATGCTCTGGGAACCCTGATCTAAGGGGGAACACTGAGAACTCTGATGTACGGAGAGGACTCTGATGTCCCTCCCCCACTTCCCTTTTCTTATTGGATTGGAGTGTGGGCAGACACAGAGGAATAGGGGTGGGAGGAAGAGGAGCAGATCAAGCCCTCTCTCCTCTCCCATCTGTATGTGTTTGTGGGGGAAGGGTAATTGTTAATACTGGCTATGGGCGGTGTGAAAGAGAATGTAACAGACACACTCGGCTTGGACAACTGCAGCCAACAACCCTGCTGGGAAGTTATGGTCCGGTCTGAATAATGTGTCCGGGTTTCAGGTGGTCTGAAACCCGGACACATGATTCAAAACCCAAATTGTCTGGGTGAATCCTGAACAGGTGGTAACCCTAGGTACAAGCTCCTAGCAAGCTCCTCCTGGATTTTGTTAATAAAGATAAGTAGCCACCACTGAGAACTTCTACAACATACACTACATCAGCCTTGCTGCCCGCTTCAATTCAGGGAAAACCAGTACTAAAAAACAAGTATAAGAAGAAGGCGCATCTGCCTAGTGCATTACCATCTAACTTAATTAAGTATTTAAATAAAATAGTAAGTAATAAAATAAACAAAAATACACAATATTGTGCATATATCAATTCCCAAACAGCCACTGGAAACATGCCCATCCACCAGGGGGCAGCTTATGCGTTTCAAGGCTGATGCCCTCTTCCTCAGAGCTTCCTGGAATCCATCTGTCCTTAGTTTGGGCATGCAGGCAGGAAGGTGTACTTAGATGAGAAAACCCCTCCTCCCCTTCTCCCTTCCTGAAGTCTGCCGGGATGTATGACATCATTTGCCTAGGCCTAGAAACCAGGAAGTAAATGAAGAAATGTAAAAATATAGTTTAAAACAAGTAAATATGATCTACATTCCTATCTATTTACTAATGCTAGCAGCGTAAGAATTGATAATAGTCAATATTGATTGAGCGAGTGAAGCTCCACTTTAAAGTAGCAAGAGAGATGCTGTAGAGATACATTTCTTGTTGTAAGTTCACAGTTCCATCAGGTGCAACAGAATATGAAATACCGCAATATGGAGTATTATCCTTTATAAAGGATTAACTGTGCAACTTATCGTACATCGAGATTGTGAGAAAAAAATTGTATATTCTGAATAAATAGTAAAAAACAATATGACTTCTCATATAGATCGCAGGTGAAAAAGGAATGGAAGAAGAATGACAAGATAGGCTGGGTATCCCTAACCAAGGAAGACCACTTTACCTGTACAAAGTTAAAGTGGAACTTCATTCTCCCAATCAACATTGATTATTTTTTATCCTCATGCAGCTAGCATTAGTAAATAGATAGGAATGCATTGGGGTATCGGTGATTAGACTCCAGAGTGTTTCACATCCCTAAATACGAATATAGACATAGAGGTTCCCCAGTTGTGGGACTTTATAGGCACTTCAAAGATACATTGATGAAAACAGATATTTATTATGAATTATCAGTAAAAGACAGGAAACATGAAATATACATGATATGAACAACTAAAAATACCCCAACTGAAACAGCAAGATTATGATACAATTTGGTATCCTCCACCCAACGCGTTTCAAAGACTATGTGGCGCCTTCATCAGGGGTATATGAGGTAACATTGTAGTTGTTCATTGGTGTATCAAAGAATGTTCCATGTCTGGTTTAAAAACAGAGTCTCAGAACTTTCTGCCTTTCTGCACAATCTTGGAGGTAACGTATGTTGTACTGGATAGAAGAGCCAATCGTAAAGAGGAGCATACAAAAGGTGATACACTTAGCTGCACACCTTTATGGAGGACACATCATTTTAGCTGTGCTGTCTAAAGCCAGCCCATATTACTACTTAATGTGAGGTCTGCCATTGCATAATGGGTCCATAGGTTCAGGACCCTGTTTGCCAGGCCTCAGTGCCCCCTGGTGTTTTCAGGTTGAGTGTAGCACATTTTGGATCCTCCTCTGTATGATTGGCGCTTCTATCCAGTACAACATACGTTACCCTAAAAGGTTGGGCGGAAAGGCAGAAAGTTCTGAGACTCTGTTTTTAAGCAAAACATGGAATGTTCTTTGATACACCAATGAACGACTACAAGGTTACCTCTTGTACCCCTTATGAAGGAACCACATAGTCTCTGAAACGCGTCAGTTGGAGGATGCTCGATTGTATCATCATCTGGCTGTTGAGTTGGTGCATTTTTGGGAAGCACAGGTGCGAAGCTGCTGAGCAGTCATGAATGCTTAGAGCTCCGCTGTCACCGGGACGAAAAGGCCTTCTATCGACAAGTCACGGTCGAATACCGCATTAATACGATAACCCACTTATTACTGAGACTACGGGGCACAACTACATATAATGTTTAGCGGGAAAAAGACAAAACTTAAACAGCCAGCAGGCAAAGAAAAGCTGACAAGAAACGCTCCTAATATGACAGCAGCACAATCTTCCCGCTCTGCATTACCTCAGAGACAGTCACAAAGGGGGAACTCTACATATTTTTCCTCACAACTTGCTGACTCTGACCTTGATTATGGATTAACACCAATATCTCTACAGAATATTCCTAATAACTCGGATATTCTTAGTCAGTTTGAACGTGTTTTACAAAAAGCCCTCCAAAATACCTCAGACACAATAACAGAAAAACTGACAAGGGAAATTCGTGAGGTAGGGCACCGCACATCTATCTTAGAACACAAAATGGAGGATATAAATGATATCACTAATACTCATACTGACGAGCTAGAAGCCTTGAAAGAAGAAAATTTTACTCTACACACACGTCTGGAAGATTTCGAAAACAGAGCGAGAAGATCCAACCTGCGATTGCGCGGTATACCTGAAACTATAATAGATCTTCAATCAACCATTACAGCGCTTTTTCAGGAGTTAGCCCCATCAATCCCCATTGAACGATTGGAGATGGACAGAATTCATAGAACTTTGGCCCCTAAAAAAGAAGATGGTCCCCCCAGGGACATTGTAATAAAATTACACTATTTTAGAACAAAGGAACAACTGATGGAAGCGGCACGTAATAAAGATACATTAACCTTTCAAGGCCATCGCTACCAAGTATTCCATGATCTCTCGCAGCAAACTCTCTACAGAAGAAAAGAGATGAAACCTCACCTACAAATACTCCAATACCACCACATCCCCTATCGTTGGAGTTTTCCATTTGCCCTGCGATTCACCTATAAAGGTACAACATATACCTGCAAGAAATTGGACGACCTACTGACTGCGATCCAGGAGCTTCGTTTGTCAATTCCAGATAATTCGACTGAAGGCTCCAAACGCAGAGCATCATCAAACTCACCCAAGGCTCAGCAAGACAACCAAACTCAACTAGCTCACTCCAGTACCAGTAAAAGGAGTCGTTTTGCATCACCACCTCCTAATTCCAAAGATCAAATGAACTGAAAGCCACTACGATTCTTTTATTTCATTGAAACCTTTTACCTAGTGTTACTATTATAACGGTAACCAATTTCAGGTAGATTCAGAGTAGGGATCGAATAATCCTTCCTCTGTCTTTACCTTTATCCTTATAATTTCATTTAAGCAGAAGTTAATCAATCCTTTGTAAAATAATAATTGTTACCAAACTTTATTACTCCAATATCATTTTTTAGGTTTAGTTTAGTAAATGCAATGCCCTTTTTTATAAGTGCATGATGTAATGCAAAGTTATAGAAACATATCTCTATTACATTATCCTAATAATAGCTATTATATTATTAGTGACTTGTATTATTTTGTTATTGTTTGTATAGCCTTTGAGGAGGCTGCCTTTGTCCCGGAGACAATCCACTGCGCCTCTCAATAGATCCTCGAGTAGCCGGACTTACTGACCGGACTCTCTTTGGACCATTTGTACCCACCGGTTGGTGATATTTCACCACCCCTTGGATACTAGCTCCATATAGGAGCTATTTTCCTCTTTATTTAAAAACAACTTCTCATCTACTGCTCTAAAACAGGAATTTTACTTATTCTACTTGTCCTATTCATCCCCCTTTATTCTTTTTACCCATCCTTTCCTGCCCCCCCCCCCCCCTTTTTTTTTTTTTTTTTTATTGTGTTTTGTTTTTTTGTTTTTTCTCGCCCCTCCAGAGTATAACCTTCTTGGATATTATCACATTAAGAATTTATTATAATCCCTAATACCTTTTATTCAAAAATGTCTTTAAATGTACTAACACTTAATGTCCAGGGTCTCAACTCCCCACCAAAAGGAACAAAAGCCTTTCATTCCTTTTCTTCACTTTCTGCACATGTAATATGTCTGCAGGAAACACACTTCTCTACACAGTCTTCCCCTAAATTTATAAGTCGCCAATACCCACAAGTCTATATGGCCTCGGCCACTACAAAACAAAGAGGAGTGCTGATTGCATTTCATAACACAACCCCCTTCACTTTACATAGAGAAATAAAAGATCCTGAGGGTCGCTATATAATCCTTACAGGTCTCCTGTTAGATAATGAAATAACTATAGTTTCTTACTATGCTCCCAACAGAAATCCTCTTTCGTTCCTCTCACACTTGTTCTCAGTAGTTGAATCTCATAAAAAAGGTACCCTCATGATGTGTGGAGACTCAAATCAAGTTTTATACCCAATTTTAGACAAATCCCCTACACCACTACAACCTCAACGCCTTAATTTCAGACAACTCCTTGAACAACATTCTCTTATTGACTCTTGGCGTGAACAAAACCCTAGAAGAAAACAATACACTTACTATTCCCATCCCCACAAAACATTTTCTCGTATAGACCACCAATTCGTCCACATTGGCACGTTACCACAAATACATAATTCCTTAATCATCCCATGCGCATGGTCAGACCACAATGCGGTCATGACGTCCTTCTCATCCTTGATCCCGAGGCCTAGCCATAGATCCTGGACTATAAATGATAATTTATTAGTTGACCCAACATACCGTCTAAAAATAGAAACAGCCATACAAGATTACATCGCTAATAATTTACCAACAGATACTAATCCACTGAATCTATGGGAAGCTCTTAAACCTTCCATTAGAGGAGTCTGTATCAGCCAGTCGTCTTACCGACGTAAATTGAAACAGCAAATGCAAAACAAATTAGAGGAAGCTTATTATAAAGCCTCTGAAATTTTCCAAAATTTGCCCTCTCAAACTACAAAGCTAGACTATGATAAAGCAAAGTTGGAGCTTGATCTTTTTTTAACAGACTCAGCTATACAGATTCTTCGCAAAACTAAACATACAATATATATGAAAGCTAATAAGCCAACCACATTCTTGGCATTAACTCTACGCAGAGCAGACCACATTCCGAAACCAATTCGGCTACAAATCACCAAAAACAATTTTTCTAGTAATCCACAGAAAATTATCAATGAGTTCCGTAGGAAACTCAAAGATTTATACCAAAATACACAAACATTCGACTCAACAAAATTAGACGCACTGTTATCTTCTATTCTTCTCCCAACCCTTTCTGTTACCCAACAAGAAACTTTAGATAAGCAGATCACTAATATGGAAGTCATATCAGCAATAAAATCCCTAAAATTGCATAAACGCCCAGGCCCTGATGGATACTCAGCCACATTTTATAAACACTTTACTACACTACTAGCCCCACTTATGACAAACGCATTTAATTCTCTATTAGAAGGCTGTGCCTTTAACGCGGAATCCCTACTAGCTTCAATATCCATGATTCCAAAACCGCATGCAGATGACACGTCATGGTCCAATTACAGACCAATCTCAATCCTTAATATAGACATAAAAATATTAGCAAAGATTCTATCTAATAGACTTAATCCAATTATTGGCACATTAATTCATAAAGACCAAACGGGTTTCATACCTTTCAGACAAGCAGGTGATAACATACGGCGTGCTACCCTACTGGCTCATATAGCCAGGTCTCGCAAAATCCCTGCCTGTTTCCTCTCTATCGATATACAAAAGGCGTTTGACACTCTGTCATGGTCTTATCTTAAAGCCATTCTTCATAAATGGGGATTTGGTGAGCGGTTCCAGGGATGGATTTCCTCTCTTTATCATAATCCAAAAGCGTATATAACCTATTCAGGTTACCGCTCAGACCCCTTTAATATTGAAAGAGGAACCAGGCAGGGATGTCCATTATCCCCTCTTCTATTCTCCTTGGCTATTGAGCCCCTAGCTCAACTTATTAGATCCAATATAAATATAAAAGGACTTGAATTAGGTGGTCACCAACATAAGTTATGTTTATTTGCCGATGACGTCTTAGTATTTCTTACTTCGCCCCTACTATCAGCTCCAAACCTCATTGAAATTCTTACAAAATTCGGTAAAATATCTGGTCTTAAGATAAATCAGCAAAAATCAAAAGCCCTAAATATATCGTTATCACCTGATTTACAGAAACAGTTACAAGACTCCCTTCCATTTACATGGTCAACAACACATTTACCATATTTAGGGATCTCACTAACGGCTAATCCAGCTGACCTATACTCTGCAAATTATCCTCCCATGCTAACTCAATTATCAACCTTACTGAGAAAATGGTCTTCTTTACCGTTAGCATGGATGGGTAGAATCACAGTAGTAAAAATGTCCATATTGCCTAAAATCCTATACCTGTTCCGTGTACTTCCTATAAACGTTCCGGCTTATTTTTTCCGAATACTACAACGCAAATCAGCCCAATTTATTTGGGGCAAACTTAAACCACGATTACCACAAAATACACTACATATGGCCCGAACCTGTGGAGGTTTGGGTGTTCCAAATTTCTCAAAATACTATTATGCTTCTCAATTAGCACAAATTATTAAATACCATGCCACTAAAGAAATCCCTCTTTGGGTAACTATAGAATCGGTGGAATGTGATCCACTTTCTATATCAAATCTGTTATGGCTTTCACCACCCCAACGACGTTCAATAACAAATCTAGTCACAAAACATAGCCTCTCAATATGGGATAGACTTAAATTCCGTTTTGGTCTCCAATCTCCACTAAACCCTCTCCTCTCCTTTCTAAACAACCCCTCCTTCTACCCAGCTTGGACTTTACCTTCCTCCTTTAAAGCTTGGATAAATGTGGGTCTTACACGAGTTCATCACTTCTATGACTCTGATAAACTTATTTCATTTCCTACAATAAGCAAGACACACAACATACCCAGTAATGAAACATTTAGATTCTTACAAATTAAAAACTTTTTATCCCAAAACATCCCCACAAACTTGACAACTCCAGAATATACTTCATTTGAACGATCATGTATGTCAGATCCACACAGACGAGGACTTATCTCTGACATATATGCTCAACTACTTTCACAAACAAATTCCTCTCCCCCGTCTTATACTACCAAATGGGAAGCTGATTTAAACCTTCCTCCAGACTCACTGGATTGGTCACAAATCTGGCAATCTACAAAATCAGCCACACCCAACATAGTTGCCCTAGAAACAAATTATAAAGTTCTTACCAGGTGGTATTTAGTGCCAGCACGTATATCAAAATACCTTCCCCAATACCCCCCTCACTGTTTTCGCGGATGCAGCGACATTGGTACACATCTGCATATTTGGTGGACTTGTCCAATAGTCCAAACATATTGGTCAAAAATATTTCAAATTCTCTCTACAATGTTTGAAACCACATTACAACCAGATCCATTGGTAGCCCTCCTAAATAATAAGCCACGAAACATAACTCAACGTCAATTTAAACTTTTACTATATGTCACAACAGCTGCAAAACAATCTATAGCAAAAGCCTGGAAAACCAATAAGCTTTGTGACATATCTGTAAAACAACGTGTAACTCAAGCTATGATCCATGCTAAAATGGAGGCAATCATACTTGATAAACTGGACAAATTTGAATCTCTTTGGCTTCCATGGATAACACACATACTACCACCGGATTTGAACTATTCACTTCTTTTACCCTGATGAGATCTACCACCTTCACGGTCTATATTATTACATGTTCCCATAAATATTTAACACTCGCTTCTCTCTGGAGACCCCAAATTCCCTCCATAACCATTTCAGATCCCACCACATATTCCCACTTATTAAATTTTATTTTTAGTGATGTATAATAATAAAATGTGTCTTTATCTATTTCTATTAAATTATTATTTGGTTAGGCAAACTATGTCTTTTTCGGATGCAAACTATCTATACCTTTGATGGGGATGCTTTGGAGGGACACCCATGCACCCGGGATATGCCGGGCCAAATAGCCGGACCTTGGCCCTGGTTGTTTGGGTGTCTCTCTAGGTCATCTCATTAATACCCAATTTATCTAATTTAGTTGCATTTTATGTCTCACTATTGTGACATATTGTATTTTTTTTTTTTTTTTTATATATATTTATCTACTTACTTATTTATTTATTTTTACAATTACAAAAGCTCTATTAATTATTATAACCATATAATTCAGATATGTACACTGGATAATAGATTTTCTTACTGATTTCTAGAAGATAACTTAAGTATTATTATTCTAAGTTATTATTGAGAAGTTTCTTTTCCTCATATTTTGTAACCTTACATAAATTTAAAACCAGTACTGTAAAATTGTATTGTTGTATTCTCAATAAATTATTTGAAAAGAGTTGGTGCATTTTTAGTTATTTATATCATGTATATTTCAGGTTTCCTGTCTTTTGCTGATGATTCATAATACATATCTGTTTTATCAATTTATCTGTTATGTGTTTGAAGTGCCTATAAAGCCTACAACTGGGTAACCTCTATGTCTATATAGATAGGAAAGTATATCATAGTTGCTTGTTTTAAACTTTTTTTTTAGTTACTTCCTGGCTTCTTGCCTAGGCAAATGATGTCATTCATCCCAGGAGTCTTCAGGAGGAGAAGAGGAGGGGTTTTCTCAGCCAAGCACACTCTCCTGCATGCATGCATGAGCTAAAGGCAGATGGATTCCAGGAAGTCATTACATGGATCTTCTGCTCTTACTCAAGATGTTAGGAGGGTGTTTTGAAAAAGTGATTTCTCAACAAAATAAAGCATGGGGACATGGATGGATGGGTGAGTTTGCTTTGAATACTAAGCAGTTCCCGCCCGCCCATATTTTTGTTATAGGCCGGGCGGGAACTGGTTAATGTTCAAAGCAAACTCACCCATCTATCCATGTCCCTATGCTTTAGTGGATCCGGGTGGATGTCATATGACGTCCTCCTGGATCGCACCTCGTGCGTGGCCGTGATCTGATCAGTGTACCAGCTCGCTGCCGGTACCATGTGACCAATCACAGCAGGTCACATGACACTTGTAAACAATGGATGGCTTCCTTATATGCCATCCATTGTATACAGTCACTAACGCCCCCCCCCCCCCCCCCACAAAAAGTACAAATATTTTTAAAAACTGTGGAAAAAAAAAGATGGAAAACAAAAACAGTAGGGCCTCATTGACGTGGGGCATACCACAGCATACACCCATGCAAGGCTGTGTCATCGAGTGTTTGCCCGATCGGCGAATACCGTACTTTATGGGGAGGTCACGGCAAATTAGAGCGCTGCGGAACGCCCCATAATGCACTGTGAGATCACAGTGCATTGATGTCTGATGATTGGCCAAAGCATGCACCTGACCTGCATGCTTTGGCCAATCACTGCGAACTCTGCTGTGAGAGCCATGATTGGCCAAAGGCGGGGTGCATATATATATATATATATATATATATATATATATATATATATATATATATATATATATATATATATATATATACACATACACACACACACACACACACTCACCGGCCTCTTTTTTAGGTACACCTTGCTAGTACCAGCTTGGACCCCCTTTTGCCTTCAGAAGTGCCCTAATTCTTCATGGAATAGATTCAACAAGGTGTTGGAAACATTCCTCAGAGATTTTGGTCCATATTGACATGATAGCATCACGCAATTGCTGCAGATTTGTCGGCTGCACATCCATGATGCAAATCTCCCGTTCCACCACATCCCAAAGGTGCTCTACTGGATTGAGATCTGGTGACTGTGCAGGTCATTGGAGTACAGTGACCTCATTGTCATGTTCAAGGGACAAGTGGTGAGATGATTTGAGCTTTGTGACATGGTGCATTATCCTGCTGGAAGGAGCCATCAGAAGATGGGGACACTGGAGTCATAAAGGGATGGACATGGTCAGCAGCAATACTCAGGTAGGCTTAATTGGTGCTAGGGGACTCAAAGTGTGCCAAGAAAATATCCCCCACACCATTACACCACCACCACCAGCCTGAACCATTGATACAAGGCAGGATGGATCCATGCTTTAATGTTGTTTACGCCAAATTCTGACCCTACCATCTGAATGTCGCAGCTGAAATCAAGACTCATCAGAAGAGGCAATGTTTTTACAATCTTCTCTGGTCCAATTTTGGTGAGCCTGTGCGAATTGTAGCCTCAGTATCTTATTCTTACCTGACAGGAGTGGCACCCAGTGTGGTCTTCTGCTACTGTAGCTCATCTGCTTCAAGATTCCATGTGTTGTGTATTCAGAGGTGGTATTCTGCATACCTTGGTTGTAACAAGTGATTATTTGAGGTACTGTTGCCTTTCTATCATCTGGAACCAGTCTGCCCATTCTCCTCTGACCTCAACAAGGCATTTTTGTCCACACAACCGCCGCTCATTGGATATTTTCCCTTTTTTGGACCAACTTGGTAATGAGACAGGCCATCAGGTGAGACTGAATCAGCTGATAATAATTTGCAATGACAAGGGGCAGGATTGCTTTCTAATTACTGATAGCTGGTGTCATGGCTTTCCTTTTTGTACCTCCCTTTCTTCATGTGTTCAATACTTTTTCTCTGTGTCATTCCACTTTGTTACATATAACTTAATTTCTGAAAGTATTTGTTTCGGTTTCTTTGTATTTATGGATTGCATGGGTTGTTACTGACATGTGGTGAAAATCTAATGTCAATAGCACCTTTAGAAGTATATTTATTGGGCGGCACAGTGGTGTAGTGGGTAGCACTCTCACCTAGCAGTAACAAGTGTTGCTGGTTCATATCCCAACCATGACCCTGCCTGGAGTTTGCATGTTCTCCCTGTGCCTTGGTGGGTTTCCTCCGGGTACTCTAGTTTACTCCCACACTCCAAAGACATGCTGGTAGGTTAATTGGCTTCTGTCTAAATTGTCCCTAGTATATGAATGTGAGTTAGGGACCTTAGATTGTAAGCTCCTTGAGGGTAGGGACTGATGTGAATGTACAATGTATATGTAAAGTGCTGCGTAAATTGACAGCGCTGTATAACCACCTTAAATAATAAAAAAATTTACATATAAAAATGATGACGTGTTCAATACTTATTTTACCCACTGTATATATACAGTATATTGCATTCCCTGTGCTAGCATCTAAGGCTCTGCAACCCCTCTAATCGAACGCCATCGGTATCTAGCTGGTTAACGTATCAGATCCATCTTCGTCAAATGAGGAGGTGGTCTGTTGTGCTCACACAAGAAAGGAAAGAACTGCTGTATGTAAGGATGAAAATCCCTAAGGGGCAGTCACAGAGCTGTCCATTTGTTCCTGATTAATTTAATATAGGCTGCTCGAATGAACTGCCTTTATCTCGGTCTCCCAGTTCTGCCACCGTCAGTGTTTGAATGGCAATCTCTTCTGTCATTGAGCTCATATGCATAGTGATGTTTCTAGGAGAAGCTTACAGTGGCTGCCAAAGCCTCCCCAGAGCCCAGTTTGCTCTGCCGTCCTTTGTGCAGAGAGGAGGATATATGGAGGCAATCGAGGCTCTTCTGGGAGGGGAGGCACATTGATTACAGTCAGGAATATGGAAGCAGCCATTTCCCAGGTGCCCCTCTGTGTATTAATTAAATTACGAGGACGGCGTTTGTTATTGGTAAACGATGGGAATATCAAAGCGTTTTCTTTCTCACTGGTTTCATTAAAGGCAATCTATAATCACTTGAACAGTTTTCGATAGCTAAATGTTAATGATTGTATCTACTTGTGTTAATGTTTAAAACAATAGTTTGTATAAGGTTGGTTATGAATAGTAAATCTGTACTTGATGGCAGTCATATTTAGCCATTTAATGTACAGGCTTGGATTCCTTCTTGTAGTGCAATAAAGTCATTGCCCTTTGCTCATTATTTTGCAATTATAGCGGCACTCCCAGGATTTACATTCCCATCAACTAACTCACTGGAACAACAGGAACGACATTTCTGTGGGTGGAAAACCACCTGTGGATAAGACAGAACAGTAATGACTGTCTCTCCTCATCTACTCTGAGGATGGTTACAGGTGGAATACAGTATCCAATCTTTCTAAACACGTTCTTGTTCTCCGTCTGTTTGCTTTAACCACCTCAATACAGGGCACTTTCACCCCCTTCCTGCCCAAGCCATTTTTCAGTTTTCAGCGCTGTCGCACTTTGAATGACAATTGCGCGGTCATGTTACACTGTACCCTAATGAAATTTTTATCATTTTTTCCCCACAAATAGAGCTTTCTTTTGGTGGTATTTGATCACCTCTGCGGTTTTTATTTATTGCGCTATAAACAAAAGAAGAGGGACAATTTTGAAAAAAACACAATATTTTTTACTTTTTGCTATAATAAATATCCAATTTTTTTTTTTTTTTTAACAAATTTTTTCCTCAGTTTAGGCCGATACGTATTCTTCTACATATTTTTGGTAAAAAAAAATTGCGCTAAGCGTATATTGATTGGTTTGCGCAAAAGTTATAGCGTCTACAAAATAGGGGATAGATTTATAGCATTTTTATTATTTATTTATTTTTTACTAGTAATGGCGGCGATCTGCAATTTTTATTGTGACTGCGATATTGCGGCGGACATATCGGACACTTTTGACACATTTTTGGGACCATTCACATTTATACAGCGATCAATGCTATAAAATTGCATTGATTACTGTGTAAATGTGACTGGCAGGGAAGGGGTTAACACTAGGGGGCGCTCGAGGGGTTAATGTATTACCTAAGGAGGTGATTCTAACTGTGGGGGGAGGGGACTGACTGGGGGAGGTGACCGATCGCTGTCCCTATGTACAAGGGACACGCCATCGGTCTCCTCTCCTCTCTGACAGGACGTGGATCTGTGTTTACATGCACAGATCCACGCTCCTGCTCTGTTACCCGGCAATCGCGGGTGCCCGGCGGACATCGCGGCCGCCGGGCACGCGCACCGGGTCCCGAGCGACGCAGCGGGCACGCGCGCGCGCCGCCGGCGGCGCGCGCGCGCCCCCTAGTGGCTCGGAAGGCGAGGACGTCATATGATGTCCTCCCAGAACAATAGAAGCCTCGTCCAGCCGTCATATGACGGTGGGCGGTGGCTTAGCGGTTAAAGTTGAATAGTTAGTTGTGCAGGGTGGAAGCCTGTCCACATTCACCCTGGCAAGTAAACTAGGGGAAAACAACTTCTAGTCTTTTTATAGAAATAATAAAAAAGATTAAAATTGTAGCGACTTCCTTGACCTCTAGAGGCCTAATGGTGACCTCAAGAGTTCGGAAGAGCTGACATCATCCTTCCTTGTAAAGTGGGTTAGCAGGCATGGTGGGTGTAATGCAAGATGAAATGATGAGCGCTAGTCACTTTTTGAATGTGAACAAGAGATTTATTGTCTCTTAACAAGAACTGTGGGAGAGCGGGTTAGGGCCGGGAAACCCTTAGGTAGATGCAATGTTAATTGGCAGACTCCGAGACACTATAGTAGACAGCTATACAGGGAAAGGCCTCCAGCCGGATGCCACAACACGTCTGTATAGGTAGGACTGCTGTCTCCTATGGCAACTGAACTTGTAACAGTCACTAGTCATACATAATTCTAGGTAACACAGAATAGTTCTTCTCTTATCTCACAGCATCCCTCTGTAGGTATCCACTCACTGAGCTCCCAGTCTCTCACTAGACTTCCAGATCCAATCATGACTGGATCTCCTGAGCTCTTCCACAGCTAACCCCCTGTATACTCCTCAAGCGCCACCCCCGCTAACCTGCTGGGTCCCTGGCTTGGCACTCACTGAAGCTTTCCCACTTCTTCACCATCCCCAGGTGGTGAGAAGACTGCTCTGGTACTTGCTCAAGCTTACTCAGAGTAGTCTCCGGTAATAAGGTGGATGGCCCCTTAGTGGCGACTGCTTCCCCTTTAGCTCCAACCTCAACTGGTTCCCTGTCCGGCTGAACCTTCGCAACTCGGTTGGACTCCAATCCTGTAGTCTCAACCCTACGCTGCTTCTCCTGCTCCTGGATAGGCCTCAGGCAGCCTAGCAGCCAGGTGTCCCCTGGATAGGCTTCCAGCCTAGCAACCCAGGGCGACAAACACACGATCACCTGACTCCACCCAGATAAATAGGCTCTCGCAGCAGGCCAAGGGTCTAAAAAAAACCCCGCCAACTCGCTGAGACACCCCATCCATTCGTAATCTGACTTTGCTAAGCCCCTGTCAATCTAATGTCACCAGCCACAGTGCCACCTAGTGCCAGAAGAGAAAAGGTGCAGCAATTCCAGAATTAGAGAGGAATCATGTCACGTCTACCCCAACACAGGTGGTCAGACACTATAGCTAGCTACTGTGTGCTTCAACTATAGCAGCCCCCTTTCCCTTAAGGCAAGCAGGCTTACCGGTACTTAGTTGCCCCCAGGACTTATACACAATGCTATAGTGCCTGGCCACCAGGGTAGATGCGAACTGAGCAAACAAACAGACTACTTGCAGTTAGCAGACTGGCAGAGTGGTTCATTGACAGTCCAGGTAAAAGGCAGGCTGAGTTCAGGGAATAGTCCAATAATCCAGTCCAAAGTCATACACAGGGTAATCCAAACTAATAAAGCAGGGCAGACAGACAGGGAGCTCGATCAGCAACAACACAGGTATCATTCGCTATCACAGGCAAAGAACAGAGTGTTTGGCTTGGTTATAACAGGTGACTGACCACATCAATCACCCAGCAGGTGGACACAGACAGGGAGCATGCAACAGCTAAGATCCGGATGCTGGATTTTGGAGCAGGAGCACTTAAGTGATCCTGACAAATCAGTGGATCTTCTAACAATTAGCCAGGACAATTACTACCTGGCAAACTAAATGTGTTAGCAACCCTGCCTAAACACCAGGATGCTACATCATACAGCACCTTATAATTCACAACATTATGACTAATGCATTCGGTTTTAGGACTTCTTCAGAAACCTTTTATGACTTCTTCGGAGGCCTCTTACAACTCTTTCAGAGACCACTTATGACCTCTTCAGAGGCCTCTTATGACTTCTTCAGAGTAAGGTGACCAGATTTTTAAAATGAAATCGGGGGACATATTTTTTTTTAATTGCCAAATGGTAAACTATTTTATAAGCATATTTTCCTCAACTGATATATGCAGTGTATGTGGTATGTGTTTATGGACTAATTGCATGATATATACATTATTACTCACATTTCCTCCATGAGATAAAAAAAAAGATACTTAGAATTTTTTGGGATATGACTACTACTACTATTATCTACTAAGAAGATAAGATAGAGAAAATACTTTTCAATGCATATTTTATATTTTATTCTTACCAAAGAAGCGCAGAGGTGCGCTATGTACAGAGTGCAGAGTTCAAGGGTGCGCTATGTACAGAGTTCAGGTGTGCACTATGTACAGAGTTTAGGGGTGCGCTACGTACAGAGTTCAGGGGTGCGCAATATACAGAGTGCAGAGTTCAGGGGTGCGCAATGTACATAGTGCAGAGTTCAGGGGCGCACCTTTGTACAGAGTTCAGATTTGTGTGCTATGTACAGAGTTTAGGGGTGCTCTATGTACAGAGTTCAGGGGTGCGCTACGTTCAGAGTTCAGGGGTGCGCGATGTACAGAGTGCAGAGTTCATAGTGTGCAATGTACAGAGCGCAGAATTCAGGGGAGGGCAATGTACAGAGTACAGAGCTCAGGGGTACTCAATGTACAGAGTGCAGAGTTAAGGGGTGCGCATTGTACAGAGTGCAGAATTCAGGTGTGTGCGATGTGTAGAGTTCAGGGGTGTGCAATGTACAGAATGCAGAGTTCAGGGGTGCACAATGTACAGACTACAGAGTTCATGGCTGCACGATGTACAGAGTGCAGAGTTCAGGGGTGCACGATGTACAGAGCTCAGAGTTCAGGGGTGCACAACCTTACAGAGTGCAGGGTTCACTGATGGTGGTGGGGGATGGGATTAGTGGCATTGGTGGTGGTGGGGGGAGATAGGATAAGTCCACTGAGGGTGTTGGGGGGGATGGGATCAGTAGCAGCTGTGGTGGTGGTGGTAGTATAGGGATGACATAGTGGAGGTGGTGGTATTGGGGATAGGGATGACATCAGTGGCGGTGGTGGGGATAGGAATGACATCAGTCCACTGCCACTGATGTCATCCTCATCCCCACCGCTGATGTCATCCCTATCCCCTCCAATCACCACTGCCTGATGGGAGGGGGATGGGATCAGTTAGAGGCAGCAGTAGTGATGGTATCCGTGGCAGAGGGATGGTGGTGGAGGGATGGTATCAGTGGCAGAGGTATGGTGTTGGAGGGATGGGATCAGTGGCAGAGCGATGGTGGTGGAGGGATGGGATCAGTGGCAGAGGGATGGTGGAAGGGATAGGATCAGTGGCAGAGGGAAGGTGGGATGGATGGGATCAGGATGGGGGGCAGACGGATGGTAGGATGAATGGGATCAGGGGCAGAGAGATGGATGGGACCAGGGGTAGACGGATGGCGGGATGAATGGGATCAGGATGGGGGGCAGACGGATGGTAGGATGGATGGGATCAGGGACAGAGGGATGGCAGGATGTATGGGATCAGGGGCAGAGGGATGGTGGAAGGGATAGGATCAGTGGCAGAGGGAAGGTGGGATGGATGGGATCAGGATGGGGGGGCAGACGGATGGTAGGATGAATGGGATCAGGGGCAGAGAGATGGCAGGATGGATGGGATCAGGGGCAGAGGGATGGTGGGTGGATGGGATCACGGGCAGAGGGATTGTGGGATGGATAGGATAGGGCAGAGGTATGGTGGGATGGATAGAATCAGGCATAGGGATGGATGGGATCAGGGGCAGAGGGATGGTGGGATGGATGGGATCAGTGGCAGAGGGATGGTGGTGGGATGGATGAGATCAGTCGTAGAGGGATGGATGGGATCAGGGACAGAGGAATGGTGGGATGGATGGGATCAGGGACAGAGGGAAGGTGGGATGGATGGGATCAGGGGCAGAGGGATGATGGGATGGATGGGATTAGGGGCAGAGGGATGGTGGGATAGATGAGATCAGGAGCAGAGGGATGGTGGTGGGATGGATGGGATCAGTGGCAGAGGGATGGTGCTGGTATGGATGGGATCAGTGGCAGAGGGATGGTGGCGGGATGGGTGGGATCAGTGGCAGAGGGATGGTGGTGGGATGGATGGGATCAGGGGCAGAGGGATGGTCGTGAGATGGATGGGATCAGGGACAGAGGCATGGTGGGATGGATGGGATCAGGGACAGAGGAATGGCAGGATGGATGGGGTCAGTGGCAGAGGGATGGTGGGTTGGATGGGATCAGGGGCAGAGGGATTGTGTGATGGATAGGATAGGGCAGAGGGATGGTGGGATGGATAGGATCAGGCAGAGGGATGGTGGGATGGATTAGGGGCAGAGGGGTGGTGGGATGGATGGGATCGGGGCAGAGGGATGGATGGGATCAGGGGCAGAGGGTTGGTGGGATGGGATCAGGGGCAGAGGGATGGTGTGATGGATGGGATCAGGGAGAGAGGGATGATGGGATGGATGGGATCAGGGGCAGAGGGATGGTGGGATGGATGGGGTCAGGGGCAGAGGGATGATGGGATGGATGGGATCAGAGGCAGAGGGATGGTGGGATAGATGGGATCAGGAGCAGAGGGATGGTGGTGGGATAGATGGTATCAGTGCCAGAGGGATGGTGGTGATATGGAGGGGATCAGTGGCAGAGCGATGGTGGCGGGATGGATGGGATCAGTCGCAGAGGGATGGTGGTGGGATGGATGGAATCAGTCACAGAGGTATGGTAGTGGGATGGATAGAATCAGGGGCAGAGGGATAGTGGGATGGATGGGATCAGGGGCAGAGGGATGGATGGGATCAGGAGCAGAGGGTTGGTGGGATGGATGGGATCAGGGGCAGAGGTATGGTGGGATGGATGGGATCAGGGGCAGAGGGATGATGGGATGGATGGGATCAGGGGCAGAGGGATGGTGGGATGGATGGGATCAGTGGCAGAGGGATAATGGTGGGATGGATGGGATCAGTGGCAGAGGGATGGTGGTGGGATGGATGGGTTCAGTCTCAGAGGGATGGTGGTGGGATGGATGGGATTAGGTGCAGAGGGATGGTGGTGGGATGGATTGGATCAGGGGCAGAGGGATGGTGGTGGGATGGATAGGATCATTGACACTGGCACTCACCTGCTCTCAGTGTCAGTCGGTTCCTCCTCCTCCATGCTCAGTGTGTCTCTGCCTCTCTGCTCCCGTCTGTTGCCTCCAAGGATGCCTCTGGTAACATGGGGTCTCCAGGAAGAGTGGAAAGCTCCTCCCCATTCACTCTAATGGCAGTTAGCTTGTCAGCTGACTCACTGAACCAGTCTGCTCCACCTCCTGACGTCATATCATGTGTCTGACTGCAGAGGGATCACTCGACATCCCCTCCTGCCGCAGGCCACCCCCCACAGTGTCAGAGCGGGCGGGCAGGGGTTGCGCCGCCCTCAGTCCGGGGACTGTTCTTGGAAAACAGGGACGTCTAGTCACCCTACTTCAGAGGCCTCTTACAACTTTTTCTGAGACCACTTATGACTTCTTCAGCGGCTTCTTATGACCGCTTCAGAGGCTTCTTATGACTTCTTCAGAGGATTCTTATGACTGCTTCAGAGCCTTCTTATGACTTCTTCAGAGAAATCTTATGGCTGCTTCAGAGGCCTCATGACTTCTTCAGAGCCTTCTTATGACTTCTTCAGAGGCTTCTTATGACCGCTTCAGAGGCCTCCTATGACTTCTTCAGTGGCTTCCTATGACCGCTTCAAAGCCTTCTTATGACTTCTTCAGAAGCTTCTTATGACCGCTTCAGAGCCTTGTTATGACTCCTTCAAGGGCCTCTTATGCTATATTCAGACGCTTCTTATGACTGCTTTAGAGCCTTCTTATGACTTCTTCAGAGGTTTCTTATGACTTCTTCAGAGAAGTCATAGGATGAAACACATCAGTAACAATTGTGAATTTTAAGGTGCTGTATTTTGATAACTTTATATGGTTTCATTAAATGTTACTACACCAGATGAAGTTGTTTTTTTGCCATGCTTGCCTCGTCGTTGTGAGGCGGAAATTCCATCTTGCACACCAGAATATTCAACTTTGAAGCAAATAGGGGAAGGAGAAGATGAAATCGGGTTTGGAAAGATTGGTTACTGTATTACACCTATAACCATCTACAGAGGAAAGGAGAGATAGTCATTACTGCTTTGTATGCTGACCACAGGGGATGGGAAACTTATCCACAGGTGGATTCTGACACACAGAAATATCAGTTCTGTTGTTCTGGTGAGTAAGGCAGTTGGTGGAAATGTATACTTTGGGGCCATGGCTACACTTGCACCATAATCATTTATTGGTGAGTTCAGAAAAGTTCAGAAAACTTCACAAGCAGGTTGTTTCTGATCTTACTGTGATTGCGCCTTGCTGTTCCTCTCTTCTAAAGCACATCTATCAGTCTGCTTGAACCAACTTAAACAATAGAATGTCTGGGCTTGTTTGAACTGCAGGAGTCTAATTAAAAAATAGTAAAAATGGTCTAATAAAAGAAAGCATTAGATCAGCAAATATTCCCTCTAGTGATATTGATCATGCAGATGTATCAATCACACAGAGTGACGTTGAGGGATTTAAGCAACTAGACTGATTTCCTGTGTGCTGGAAAATCTCTGACAGTAATCATTAATTGTTGTTTGTATCACCTACCGTATATGACAGTTTAGTTGTGGAGGGACATAACATGGAATACTCATGTGGTCAAGCAACAGCCGGAATTTTTAAGTCAACCTGTGCTTCAAGTACAGTGGAACCTCGGATTGCGAGTAACGGAGTAACGAGCTTTACGAGCTTTCACAATACGAACTAGTGTGAAACTCCCTTTGTGAGTGTTGTCTCGCAAGACGAGCAGTATTCAAGCCGCTGGGGTGTGCAGTACATTTGGCCAGAGGTGCGGGGGGGGCGCCGGTGATGCTCGGAGACACTCGGAGATGCTCTGAGATGCTCGGAGACACACAGAAACACTCGGAAACACTCCATTCCTAAAGTGTCTCCGAGCATCTCCGAGTGTTTCCGGCACCCCCCGCACCTCTGGCCACATGTGGTACTGCATAGACAAGCAGTGGCTATGGAACTAATTATCCGAGTTTCCATTATTTCCCATGGGGAAACTCACTTTGATATACAAGTGCTTTTCTATTACAAGCATTCTTCTGGAACGAATTACTCTCGTAATCCAAGGTTTTACTGTATACCTAAAGACAATGTCTTTAACTTCAGTTTTTGACAGTGTGGGGAAGGATTAGCAGCCCTGCCAAGTTTTTATTGCTGCTTCTATCCCTGCAGGGGACATTACCCCCCCATCATTTGTCCTGGTAAGCAATGTCACTAAACTTAAAATGAAGGAAAATCCAAGATATTTAATTGTCCCCAGACAAAAAAGTAGGTTTCACTATCAAACTGAAACTAAATCAGAGAGGTACACAGAAGGGTGTTTTCTGGAAAATAAGTGTAATTACAGGAAACTTGTGATGTCTGTTTTTAGGCAGATCTTAAAGGCTTATAATACCTTCCTTAGATGTGGTGGCTGCATGCATTTCCTTTTTTTTTTTTTTTTTTAGGCTTTTTCGCCTTTTTCACCTGGGTATCTGGCCAGTAACACATCCCCTGTATTAGAGTGCCTAGACTCTGGATGAAGGAGTACACCTTTGGAGAGCAGCATTGTCAGTCTGGAGGGAAGGGAGTGTTGGATGTACTAGCAGATTTAAAAACACTAATGAATTGAAGCCAAACTCCAGCTCACACTGCAGATACAGCAACAGTTTTGTTCCCTTTTGGAATAAAGGTTTTACATAAATCAATAAAAGCTGACCATTGTAAGCACCCCCAGACTTTTAGAATGAGAGGCAGGCTTTGAAAGTATAAAGACAAAATACCCTGGGCACCATGAGAAGAGCAATGATTATGGCAAATTGTGGGTGTGACCAAATTGTGGTAACAGTCAAGAGAATGTAAAGCACAGAGTCAGGGGTCAGGGATAGGTAACACACAGAGTTCAGGGGTCAGAGTAAGGTAACACACAGAGTTCAGGGGTCAGGGATAGGTAACACACAGAGTTCAGGGGTCAGGGTTAGGTAATACACAGAGTTCAGGGGTCAGAGTAAGGTAACACACAGAGTTCAGGGATCAGGGTTAGGTAACACGCAGAGTTCAGGGGTCAGGGATAGGTAACACACAGAGTTCAGGGGTCAGGGTTAGGTAACACACAGAGTTCAGGGGTCAGGGTTAGGTAACACACAGAGTTCAGGGGTCAGGGTTAGGTAACACACAGAGTTCAGGGGTCAGAGTTAGGTAACACACAGAGTTCAGGGGTCAGGGATAGGTAACACATAGAGTTCAGGGGTCAGGGTTAGGCAACACACAGAGTTCTGGGGTCAGGGTTAGGTAACACACAGAGTTCAGGGGTCAGGGTTAGGTAACACACAGAGTTCAGGGGTCAGAGTTAGGTAACACACAGAGTTCAGGGGGTCAGAGTTAGGTAACACACAGAGTTCAGGGGTCAGGGATAGGTAACACATAGAGTTCAGGGGTCAGGGTTAGGCAACACACAGAGTTCAGGGGTCAGGGTTAGGTAACATACAGAGTTCAGGGGTCAGGGATAGGTAACACACAGAGTTTAGGGGTCAGAGTTAGGTAACACACAGAGTTAAGGGGTCAGGGTTAGGTACTATACAGAGTTCAGGGGTCAGGGATAGGTAACACACAGAGTTCAGGGGTCAGGGTTAGGTAACATACAGAGTTCAGGGGTCAGAGATAGGTAACACACAGAGTTTAGGGGTCAGAGTTAGGTAACACACAGAGTTAAGGGGTCAGGGTTAGGTACTATACAGAGTTCAGGGGTCAGGGATAGGTAACACACAGAGTTCAGGGGTCAGGGTTAGGTAACATACAGAGTTCAGGGGTCAGGGATAGGTAACACACAGAGTTCAGGGGTCAGGGATAGGTAACACACAGAGTTCAGGGGTCAGGGATAGGTAACACACAGAGTTCAGGGGTCAGGGATAGGTAACACACAGAGTTCAGGGGTCAGGGTTAGGTAACACACAGAGTTCAGGGGTCAGGGTTAGGTAACACACAGAGTTCAGGGGTCAGGGATAGGTAACACACAGAGTTCAGGGGTCAGGGTTAGGTAACACACAGAGTTCAGGGGTTAGGGTTAGGTAACACACAGAGTTCAGGGGTCAGGGTTAGGTAACACACAGAGTTCAGGGTCATGATTAACCGCTTGCCAAAAGACGGCTAGAATGCAGGCTTCCAATTCCGCGAGGGCGTCCATGGACATGATCAAGCAGGCGGCGCGCTCTGTGAATGTTGAGTCCTTTGGACTTGGCTGATCACAGATCGGAGTAAAGGGTCAATCACAGCGGCCCTTTACCACTTGATCAGCTGTAAGCCAATGACAGCTGATCACAGGATGTAAACACAAGTCAGTTATTAGTGTTGTTAATCAGTGCCCATCAGTGCTGCCAATCACTCGCCATCAGTGCCTCATCATCAGTGTCACCTATCAGTGCTGCCTATCAGTGCCCATCAGTGCCCATCAGTCCCCATCAGTGCCACCTCTCAGTGCCGCCTATCAGACGCACGGTCGGACTTTTCGGCTACAAAAGTCCGACAGCCCGTCCGACAAACTTTCGACTGACTTTTGGCGGACTTGCGGCTGACTTTCTAACGAACGGACTTGCCTACACACAATCACACAAAAGTCTGATGGATTTGTACGTGATGACGTACACCGGACTAAAATAAGGAAGTTGATAGCCAGTAGCCAATAGCTGCCCTAGCATGGGTTTTTGTCCGTCGAACTAGCATACAGACGAGCAGATTTCTGGGTCCGGCGGAGTTATGACATTAAGATTTGAAGCATGTTCCAAATCTAAAGTCCGTCAGATTTGTGACTGGAAAAGTCTGCTGAAAGTCCCGGGAAGCCCACACACGATCGCATTGTCCGCCGGATTTGGTCCGTCGGCATCCGTTGGACTTTTGTAGCCGAAAAGTCCGACCGTGTGTACGCCCCATTAGAGAAAGGTAATGGTGACAAAAATTGCACTTGTGGGCTCTTCGGTTTCTCAAGGCCTCATTCGTCAGCTTATGAGCACTGAGGCCCATAAATCGAGAATCCTCCATCTATGCGGCTGGAGCCACTAGGTGCTGCGTGTAGTTGGCCTATGTAAGTCTACGGGGATGCAACAACTGTATAAACATTGCTGATCGTACTAATTTGACAGACATGAACGCAGGGGCCACTTGCCAGCTCACCTGTCAAATTAGGTTATAAGTCTACTGTCTCCACAGCAGGTGACGCTCAACCTCAAACAAAATCACATGCTTTCCAGACATGCAAATAAACGCACTGCCCTTTAGAAGCCAGTGCCATTAATTGGCAAAGGGACTCCCATGCATCTGCTAATGCCACAACAGTATGCAGTTTGGTGCAGTGCAATTTTGGAAAAGGGTCAGCTACTCAGTGGTGGCTTGTCCTTAAGGGGCGCAGGGGCATGGATTTCAATGTGGTTTTTTTTTTGAAGCACGTGATTTGAGCCGTAGGCGCCCAGAGCCCACCCATTTGTGTGAAATTAGAGAATTATCATTCGCTAATGTCTTCCTGCTTCTCCTCTTGACCAATCAGAAAGCTGCTCCTGAGACCCGATTGGCCGGGAGTCTTAGGACGGGTCGCAGGGGGGGTGGGGGTGTGCTAGTGCGAGTGAGAGGGCCAGGTCTGTTTGCTGCCCCCAAAATTTGCACCACCAGCCACCACTGCAGGTCTCACCTCCCATGTGAATGAGTCCTAATTTTTCATGGCCTGCATAAAGGTGACGTGTCTTAGGCCTATATACTTTCTGCTAAAAAGGTGTCCCTTTTTTTCATTTCAGAAAGTTGGGAGGTAGGCAATCAGATTGTAAGGTGTGTGGCCAGCTTTAAAAAATATGTTACCCCAACATATTTCTGATATGTGCCTGCTGTACTATGTACTTGTGTGAAAAAGTATCCTGTTCTCTTTGTATTGCTTCCTTTATGTGAAATTCCTGCCAGCCCCTCTGGTTTCCTAAAAACCGACCACACTAGGCATGAGAGCACAGTGCAGTCAGTTTTCAGGCTGTGCTGGGAACTCAGCCTGCTCTCCACCAATGATCCCCTGGCTCTCTGAGCTCCTTATGCATCTGGGGACAGAAGGAATGTGATCACTTATAAAAAATAGGAATAATGCTTTTATATATATGTATACACAAATGTTTTGCTTTTCATTTCATATTTTAAACGGAATGGTTTGTTTAAGGGTGAGGGTTTACATATACTTTAACCACTTTCTGACCGCCCTATTGCACTTTTATTTCCCTTTGGGTCTGGTATGGATTTTAAAGAGAACTCCACGCCAACATTTTTAAAACAAAATTGGTGTGGAGGTCCCCCCCAAAATCCATACCAGACCCTTATCGGAGCATGCAGCCTGGAGGTCAGGATGGGGGGGGGGGAGGCGAGCGAATGCCCCCCCTCTTGAACCATACAGGGCCACATGCTCTCAACATAGGGAGGGTGCTTTAGAGCCTCTTATCCCAGATGCCAGCCCCCCCCCCCATGTGAATTGGTATTGGGTACATTGTACCCCTACCCATTCACCAAAAAAAGGGTCAAAAAGTAAAAGCCACAATAGTCCGTTTTTCACAATTCCTTTATTAAAAAGAAAAAAAAAAGTGTCCCACGATGTACATCCATCGTCAATCATGCCGCCTAACGGACCCGATAAGCCCCCCGCCTGCAGACCCCGATAACCAATGGCCAGGGTTGTCAGGAAGAGGCTCTTATCCCCATCAACCATGTTGAGGGCAAGTGGTCTGCCAGGCTGCTTGCTCGGATAAGGGTCTGCATTGCACTATGTACCCTGCACTGTATTATATATACTACACTGACTGCACTATATACTCTGAACTGCAGTATATATACTTTACATTTTGCACAATATACTCTGCAGAAAAATTGGGCCTTAGGTGTTGGTGGTGCCAGAACACTGTAACCCCTCACAGTTATTCTTGTTGGGGCGCAGGAACGGGCCCTGCTGTTAAAAATTATTTCAAAAATTGAAATCACATGCCCTAGTCAAACAGGTGCAGAAAAATTGGGCCTTGGGTATTGGTGGTGCCAGAACACTGTAACCCCTCACAGTTATTCTTGTTGGGGCGCAGGAACGGGCCCTGCTGTTAAAAAATATTTCAAAAATTGAAATTACGTGCCCCAGTCAAACAGGTGCAGAAAAAATTGGGCCTTGGGTTTTGGTGGTGCCAGAACACTGTAACCCCTCACAGTTACTCTTGTTGGGTACAGGAACAGGCCCTGCTGTTAAAAATTATTTCAAAAATTGAAATTACATGAAATTACAGGAGCAGAAAATGGGCCTTGGGTGTTGGTGGTCCTCTAAACCAAAAATATTGTTGAAAGCTAGCATCATCAAGATTCAGGAATAGGATAGACAGCATAGGCCATCTTCAAGGGATCCCAGATCCCTAGCAAATTCAATCAGTTACATCAGCATCAGGGTCTTGATAACTGCTGATCCAGGACTGATTCATTTTTATAAATGTGAGCCTATCAACTGAGTCTGTGGATAGGCGCACTCTTTGATCTGTTAGAAACCCTCCAGCAGCACTGAATGTCCATTCAGAGAGCACGCTGTATGCAGGACATGCCAGTAGCTCAATTGCATTTTGAGCAAGTTCTGGCCAGTGGTCCATCCTCAAGACCCAGTAACCCAGTGGATGCTCAGTTAGAAAGGTCTCCAAGTCTACTCTTGCCCCTAGATATTCCTGCACATATAATGCAGACGCTGCCGATGCACATATAATGCAATACATATAATGCAGACGCTGCCGATGGTTGCTTGAACCTATCAGCCCTTGGCGCTGAGGACTAAAGAATTGTTTAAAGGCATCAGTCAGCTGGCCACCTTGTCCACCGCTCTTCCTCTGACTGAACAAAGCCTCAGAAACACGATGGCACCAGGAAATGGTAACCTCTCAGGGTCTGAAAAGGTGTTACACAAACTTTTCTTCAAGGCGTCCTGAAGATATTTCATCCTCTGCTCCCTCTGCGAAGGCAGGATGAGCTCTGCAACTTTACCCTTGTAACATGGATCAAGAAGGGTTGCTAGCCAGTAATGATCCCTCTTCTTGATACCACGAATCCTAGGGTGTTTCCGCAGGCTTTGCAGAATCAGGGAGCCCATTCAGCATATGTTTGCAGAGGCATGAGATTCTGAGTCCTCTGGGTCACTAAGAATGACTTTGTCAGGAACTACCTCCTCCCAGCCACGTACAACTCCTTGGGTTTCTGGGGACTGAAAACCATCCCTTGAAGACTGCTGCGTGTTATCCTCTACATCCATGCTGACACAATCCTACTCCTCCTCTTCTTCCTGTGTGTTTGGTGGCCCCGCAGGAATGCATAAAGGGGGCCTTGAGAGGAAAGGACGTCCTCCTCTTCTTCCCGCTGTTCTGCCTAAAGTGCCCTGTCTATGATTCCACAAAGCGTGTACTCCAGCAGGATGACTAGAGGGACGGCATCACTCATGCATGCATTTTCACTACTCACCATTGTTGTGGCCTCCCCAAATGGTGACAGGACAGTGCATGCATCCTTTATTAGTAGCCACTGGCATGGCAAAAAGAACCCAAGCTCTCCTGAGCCTGTCCTGGTGCCATACTTACACAGGCACTCAATAATGGCCCTCTGCTGTGTGTGCAGCTGCTGCAACATTGCCAAGGTTGAGTTCCACCCGGTGGGTATGTCACAAATGAGGCAGTTGGTGGGCAGGTTGAATTCTCGTGGAATGCCAGCCAGCCGAGCACTGGCATTGTAGGACCGCCGAAAATGACCACAGACTTTTCTGGCCTGCCTCAGAAGATCTTGTAAGCTTGGGAACCTGGTCAAGAAATGCTACACCACAAAATTCAGGATGTGTGCCAAGCATGGAACATGTGTCAAGTGTCCCTGTCAGAGGGCGGAGATAAGGTTGGTGTCATTGTTGCATACAACCATTCCTGGCTCAACTACCTCTGAGCCTGCCCCTGTAGAGCTGACAGAATCTCTGCCCCAGTGAGGCTCCTGTCCCCTAGACAGACCAACTGAAACACTGCATGGCATCTTTTAGCCTGACTGCTTGCGTAGCCCCTTGAACGTTTAGGGAGCACTGCTGGTTCAGAGGACAATTCAGCAGAAGAGGCAATAGAGGAAGAAGAAGAGGAGGGGGTGGAGCAGACAGATGTGGCAGAATCACCACTAGCTTTTTCGAGGTGTGGTGGCGAAACAAGCTCCAACAACACTGAACCCTGTCCTGCATCCTTCTCAGCTGCCAGCAGAGTTACCCAGTGCGCCGTGAAGGAAAGGTAACATCCCTGACCATGCCTGCTGGACCATGAGTCACCGGTAATATGAACCTTGCTGCTGAGGCCAAAACATTGTCTTCCACATGATGGTAGAGAGCTGGATTGGTCTTAGGTGAAAAGAAATTTATTTGTGGAGCCTGCCACTGTGGTACAGCACATTCCACAAATTCACGAAAAAGAGGGCAGAGTCTACCAGCTGAAAAGGCAGCAGTTGTAGTGCTAGCAATTTGGGCAAGCTAGCATTTAGACACTGAGCATGTGGATGGCTAGGACAGTATTTTTTTTTTACGGTTCAGCAACTGGAGTACTGAAATTTGCCTGCTGAAATCAACAGGTGGTGTACTGCTAGCAGATTGGCTGCAAGTACTTGTGGCACCTATTGCTATACCTTCATTCCTCTCAGTGCAGGTTTCTGAGAGGACCTGAGGTATATAGTAGGGGTTGACATCCTAGATGAGGAGCAAATAGAAGTATGCCTTTTTTTATGATGCGGGTCTTTCAGGTGCTGTTGTCAACGGACTGCATGGCAGGTTGTCATATGTCTTGTCAAGCATGTGGTGCACACGCGGCCACTGTTCTGGCCACGCTTGATCAGCTTCAGACATAGATTGCAAACAGCAATCTACTGCACATGTGTTGAAAAAAGCCCACACCAATGAACTTTTGGAAGTCAGCGGAGAGTCAGCAGTGCACTGCACCTTTGGAGCTCTGTGGTGTGATGCAGTAGGGTGGCTGCCCTTAAGCTGGCCCCTGGAGGATATCGTGTCTTGTTGGAGTTGTGCCTCCTCCTCACTTTCCTCCTCTCTTCTCTCAGGCACCCAAGTACAGTCAGTGACCTCATCATCCCCTCCCTCCTCGTCACTGGAGCAAACGACTCGAACATCCAGACCATCCCTACTGATCACTGTATTAGTGTCACTGGTTCCTGCAAAGTGTCAAAAGTGTCAGTTAGTGTTTAATAATCCACCGCAATATCGCAGTCCCGCCATAAGTAGCTGATCACCGCCATTACTAGTATAAAAAAAAAATTCCATAAAAATGCCATAAATATATCCCATAGTTTGTAGACTCTATAACGTTTGTGTAAACCAAACAACCAATTTTATCAAAAATATGTAGCAGAATACATATTGGCCTAAATTTATCAAAAAATTTTTTTTTTTTAATTTTTGTTATTGGATGTCTTGTATTTTTTAAATTTTTTTTAATGGATGTGCTTTATAGCAGAAAGTAAAAAATATTGTTTTGTTTTTTTTTCAAAATTATTAATCTTTTCTGCTTATAGCGCAAAAAATAAAAAACACAGAGGTCATCAAATACCACCAAAAGAAATCTCTATTTGTGGGGAAAAATTACATAAATTTTATTTGGGTACAGCGTCACGTGACTCCGCAATTGTCAGTTAAAGTAACGCAGTGCTGTATCGCAAAAAATGGCCTGGTTATGAAGGGGGGTACAGTGAGGAAAAAATTATTTGATCCCCTGCTGATTTTGTACGTTTGTATTTGACCCTTTTGCAAAACATGACTTAGTACTTGGTGGCAAAACCCTTGTTGGCAATCACAGAGGTCAGACGTTTCTTGTAGTTGGCCACCAGGTTTACACATATCTCAGGAGGGATTTTGTCCCACTCCTCTTTGCAGATCCTCTCCAAGTCATTAAAGGGGTTGTAAACCCTTGTGTAAACCTTCTGTCATGCAGCAGCCCCCCAGACCCCCCATTTTACTTGCCTGAACCTGTTCTTCCTCGCCCCGGAGACGAGCACACCAGCTCTAGCCGGTGTCTCATGTTTGGATTGGATAGATTAATAGCAGCGCAGCCATTGGCTCCCGCTGCTGTTAATCAAATCCAATGACACGGGCACCGGCGTCAATAGACACAGCAGCAGGACATGGGAGCGTGCCCACATGGGTGTCCCAAAGGAGAGTTCTTCTCCGGCGGGGCACTCTAGAAGAGGAGGAGTCACGAGCACCGCTGAGGGACCCCAGAAGAGGAAGATCGGGGCCACTCTGTGCAAAACCAATTGCACAGAGGAGGTATGACATGTTTGTTATAAAAATATAGTAACCCTTTAAGGTTTCAAGGCTGACATTTGGTAACTCAAACCTTCAGCTCCCTTCACATATTTTCTATGGGATTAGGGTCTGGAGATTGGCTAGGCCACTTAATGTGCCTCTTCTTGATCCACTCCTTTGTTGCCTTGGCCATGTGTTTTAGGTCACTGTCATGGTGGAATACCCATCCACGACCCATTTTCAATGCCCTGGCTGAGGGAAGGAGGTTCTCACCCAAGATTTGATGGTACATGGCCCTGTCCATTGTCCCTTTGATGCAGTGAAGTTGTCCTGTCCCCTTAGCAGAAAAACACCCCAAAGCATAATGTTTCAACCTCCATGTTTGACGGTGGGGATGGTGTTCTTGGGGTCATAGGCAGCATTCCTCCTCCTCCAAACACAGCGAGTTAATGCCAAGGTGCTCGTTTTTGGTCTCATCTGACCTCAACACTTTCACCCAGTTCTCTTCTGAATCATTCAGATGTTTATTAGCAAACTTCAGACAGGCCTGTACATGTGCTTTTCTGTCCTGGGGGACCTTGCGGGCGCTGCAGGATTTCAGTCCTTCACGGTGTAGTGTGTTACCAATTGTTTTCTCGGTGACTATGGTCCCAGCTGCCTTGAGATCATTGACAAGCATCTCCAGTGTAGTTCTGGGCTGATCCCTCACCGTTCTCATGAACATTGAAACGTCACAAGGTGGGACCATGCCTGGAGCCCCAGACCGAGGGAGATTGACAGCTATTTTGTGTTTCTTCCATTTGCGAATAATCAAACTGTTGTCACCCTCTCACCAAGCTGCTTGGCAATGGTCTTGTAGCCCATTCCAGCCTTGTGTAGGTCTACAATCTTGTCCCTGACATTCTTGGACAGATCTTTGGTCTTGGCCATGGTGGAGAGATTGAAATCTGATTGATTGATTGCTTCTGTGGACAGGTGTCTTTTATACAGGTAACAAGCTGAGATTAGGAGCACTCCGTTTAAGAGAGTGCTCTAAATCTCAGCCTGTTACCTGTATAGAAGGCGCCTGGTAGGCAGAAATCTTGCTGATTGCTAGGGGATCAAATATTTAGTTCACTCATCAACCACTTAAGGACCAGTCGCCACAGTTATACTGCGGCAGGTTGGCTCCCCAGGGCGAATCGCCGGCATGGTACGTCGGCTGCTTTAAGAGCTCTAGGGGGCGCGATGCCAGAGCCGATGCGCATACCTGGCGGTCGCGATGCCCGCCGGCCACCCACGATTGCTCCCGACAGATCTCCGTTCTGTCAGGGGAGGAGAGAGAGAACTGTTGCCCCTAAAGATTAGGAACAGGGATCAGTCTCCTCCTCCAGGCAGTCCCATTCCCCCACAGTTAGAACACTTACTGAGGTAACACATTTAACCCCTTGATCGCCCCCCTAGTGTTAACCCCTTCCCTGCGAGTGACATTTATACAGTAATCAGTGGCTATTTTTAGCTCTGATCGTTGTATAAGTGTCAATGATCCAAAAAAAGGATCAAAAGTGTCTGATCTGTCCGCTGCAATGTCGCAGTCCTGCTAAAAATCGCTGATCGCTGCCATAACTAGTAAAAAAAAATTTAATAATAAAAATGCCATAAATCTATCCCCTATTTTGTAGACACTATAACGTTTGCCCAAACCAATCAATATACGCCTATTGCGATTTTTTTCTACCAAAAATATGTAGAAGAATATATATCGGCCTAAACCAATGAAGAAATTATTATTTTTTTTGGATATTTATTATAGCAAAAAGTAAAAAAATATTGTTTTATTTTTCAAAATTGCCGCTCTTTTTTTGTTTATAGCGCAAAACAAAACCCACAGAGGTGATCAAACACAACCAAGCTCTATTTGTGGGAAAAAAAAGAAAATCAATTTTGTTTGGGTACAATGTCGCACAACCGTGCAATTGTCAGTTAAAGCGACGCAGTGCCGTATCGCAAAAACGGAGGTCTGGCCGTTTTTTGTTTTTTTTTTAAAGTCAGCAACTACAAACACTGTAGCTGCTGACTTTTATTAAGGGCACTTACCTGTCCAGCGAGCCCGCGATGTCGCCCCCCCCATCCATCGGATCGGGTGTCGGCGCCTCCATCCTAACTAAGGGAAATAGGCAGTGGAGCCTTCCGACTTCACTGCCCGTTTCCTACTGCACATGCATACCTCCCAACTTTTTGAGATGGGAATGAGGGACATCTATCAGCAAAAGTATGCAGGCATAGGACACACCCCCTTACCACTCCCCTTAAAGGAGACTTGTACAAAAAAAAACAAGATTAGTTAAATTCACAAGTGCATTTTTACCACTACTATTCCTTTATATTGGCTTTTGGAATTTACAAATGCAGCAATTTAGAAATCAGATGAAAGGTTTAGCACTGGAAAAAACTTTTTGATAGATAAAAAGTACATTTTATATACATCTATATAGATCAGACCAAAATGAGGGACAAATGAGGAGGAATGAGGGACAGAGGGACATTGCTCCAAATCAGGGACAGTCCCTCCAAATCAGGGACAGTTGCGCGAATCGCGCGGCGCTTTGTGAATGGCCCTGTGGTTTTCTGGGACACACACATGTCCCAGAAGACAACGGGGCCGCTCGCCGAAGAGGAGGAAGTGAAGGAACAGCGCCGCGGAATAGGAACAGCGCCGCGGAACAGGCATTTCTGGTAAGTAAAAACATTTTCTTTTTTTTAATTTTTTTTTATATTTTTTTTTTTGTAGAATGTTAATGAAATTTTTAATTTTAGGGTGGACCTCTGCTTTAAGTGGTTAAAATGCAAGTCAATTTATAACTTTTTTGAACTGCGATTTTCTGGATATTTTTGTTGTTATTCTGTCTCTCGCTGTTAAACCTACCAATAAAATTATAGACTGATCAATTCTTTGTCAGTGAGCAAACGTACAAAATCAGCAGGAGAACGAATACTTTTTTCTCTCACTGTAAATCTTTTCCGGAGGTTAAGTGGTTAAGGGAGTTGTACAATCAGATTTTAACATGTATGGTCAGCTATTAAGGGATCCTTTTAAAAGTTTAAAATTAATTGAGGTTCACTTTAAGTGAGAATGCTCCATGTATGGTGTGTGAATTTACTGCTTGTCTCTGGGTACCAGTCCTATCTCCATCCTTGCCAGCATCCTATAATTGGTTTCAGTGGCAGTTCATTCTTGTTATCTGCGGAATCAAACAGGTTAAATCATCATTAAGTGATGTGTGTGATAAACAGGCCTGTGTAGTGGGGCTCATCGGGGCCCCCGGATGTCACACATAGACAAGATGGGCTGAGAACAGAGAGAAGCCACAATCTCCATCCCAGCACAGCCTCCCCGGGGAGCATCTACAGAATGGAGGGCCGGCCAGTGGATATTTGATTGTGTCACACAATGACTGGGAAAAACACTTGCCCTTTCCCTTCCGCTATGAACTGACTTCAAGGACATCCCTGATTTAATACCCCCGAGAAATGGCCAATCCTGAGATCCGGGGATCCAGCAAACCTCCAGGACCTGTTAATTAAAAATACCAAAACACCCCCCCGACCATCCTGATGCTGCCACTGATATCATAAATTGAGGGTAATAAATTCAGTGACGGTGACAAATAGCTTGTCATTGGGGATCACTCGATAGGATCTTCTCACCAGATAAGACAATTCCACTCATCATCATTCATTAATAATACGTTCTTTACGCCCCATTTACTTTTAATGGCCCCGGTAGGATGTTCTTATCTACTTTCATCTTTTTGTATACATATTGGTTTTGGTCTTGTATTGCTTTGCTATATATTTTGTGTTATTATTACCGGAGCAAATGGGACTGAGCAATATCCCAGCATTGCAGGCTTAAAAAGTAAAAAATCCTGCTGCCCTTCCCGAGCAATCTGCAGTGGAAAATGAGGCGTTGTGTGTAAGTCACTGCCTCTATAGAAGATGCATGGAGATGGGAAGGCTCATGCTCTGGGGTTTGGACACCAGAGATAATGAGGTTGATTTACTAAAGATTGTGCACTTTGCAAAGGGCAGTTGCTCCAGAGCTTAGTAAATGAGGTAACGCTTCACTTTGCAAAGAATACCCAATCACGTGCAAGGAAAATAAAAAAAATTGTGTAGGACCCACTAACCATGGGGTACTTTGTCGCAGTAAGTGGGATTAAGCACCATATAGCAATATGGTGTGACCAAATCCCCATATTTCTTGATGTGTTTTAAACTAGCCTTGCTGGAGGTAAATGTCTTTTTTGCATGTGTGCGCTGAAATATTTTTCGTTCTGCTGTATGGTCTTATGGCTGCACCATCTTTAATGCATCTTTTAGGGTGTGCCCCCCAAATATTTAGTTTGTTTAACAAAGAGTAATGCCACATACACACAATTGGACATTCCGACAACAAAATCCATGTTTTTTTTTCCGACGGATGTTGGCTCAAACTTGTCTTGCATACACACCTCACACAAATCTTGTCGGAAATTCCGAATGTCAAGAACGCGGTGACATACAACACCTACAACGAGCTGAGAAAAAAGAAGTTCGATAGCCAGTGTGGCTCTTCTGTTTGATTCCGAGCATGTGTGGAACTTTGTGCGTCGGAATTGTGTACACACGTTCGGAATTTACGACAACGGATTTTGTTGTCGGAAAATTTGAGAACCAGATCTCAAATTTTGTATGACGGAAATTCCGATGGAAAATGTCTGATGGAGCCTACACACGGTCGGAATTTCTGAAAACAAGCTCCCATCAAACATTTTCCAATTGAAAATCCGACTGTGTGTACGGGGCATAAGTCTCTCTTTCAGGTTATTATTGGCAATGTCCCCATTTGGTGAGATTTCCCCTTACTTCCGGTCTCAGTGATAATGGTGGTGGAGATTTACTAAAACTGGAGCACTCAGAATCTGGTGCAGCTGTGCATGGTAGCCAATCAGCTTCTAACTTCAGCTTGTTCAATTAGGCTTTGGCAATAAAAACCTGGAAGCTGATTGGTTTCTTTCTATGCAGAGCTGCACCCGATTTTGCACACTCCAGGTTTAGTAAAAAACGCCCAATGTGTCACCATATATGACAGATATGTCCAGTGACACAATTTCACTTTGTTGGGTCAAATCGACATTCATTTTCGACTGCAGTGGCAAGAAAATTTGAAGGAGCAGGATGGAAAATTTGTCTCAAATTTCTATCAGTAAATGTGTTTTTTTTTTTGCCTGGTAAAGTCCAATCATTCCAAAATCAAATTTTAAACGCAAACAAAATGTTTGAAGTACTTTTGAATGACATTTCACAAATCATCAAATGTACTGAGAATTTTTGTATGAACGTTTGTTTGAAAATCTACTAATGTATGGCCTGCTTTACACTCACTGCCAATGGAGGAAATTCTGCATTACAGTGTAACACATGGGCTCAGCGATTAACAAGTGATCAGGGTGGGAGTTTATTGGTGAAATGACATCATCTCACCCCGGGGACACATCTGTCACTGGGAAAAGGAGGACAAATCTACATGTGTTTGTCTATTTACAGGCTGAGCTCTATAAATCTAGCCGTATTCACTAAACACCTGCTGGAGAATAGACTGACCAGCCCACCCCACACGGTTACCCAGCCATGGCACTGATTGTCTTGTAAGTAATAAATTGATTGCTGATTAGCATCCTCAAAGGCAAAACCAGAAACTATGCTCTTTCCAATGAAATTTTTTTAAAACCAAAATAAAGTGAAATCAATCAGTGAATCAGGGATTATATCCAGAAAAAAAAAAACAAGCTGTGCTAAAGACTGATATTCCATCAAATTTTAGGGCTCAGTCATATTGCATAATGCCACATAATGGTGCACTATGCCGTGTGAACAGTGGTGGCCGGTCCACAGTGGCGTCACTAGGGTTGGTGTCACCCGGTGTGGAAAAAATTGGTGTCACCCCCCCTCCACCAACTATAGCCCCCCTCAGTATAGACCCCCCTCCCTCAGTACAGACCCCCCTCCACTAACTACAGACCCGCCTCCTTTAAGTACAGACCCCCCTCTCTCAGTATAGACCCCCCACTAAGTACAGATCCCCCTCCCGCAGTATAGATCCCCCTCCCTCAGTACAGACCCCCCACTAAGTACAGACCCTCTCCCGCAGTATAGATCCCTCTCCATCAGTACAGACCCCCCACTAGGTACAGACCCCCCTCCCGCAGTATAGACCCCCCTCCCTCAGAACAGACCCCCTCCACTAACTACAGACCTGCCTCCATTAAGTACAGACCCCCCCTCTCTCAGTATAGACCCCCCACTAAGTACAGACCCCCCTCCCGCAGTATAGATCCCCCTCCCTCAGTACAGACCCCCCACTAAGTACAGACCCCCCTCCTGCAGTATAGATCCCCCTCCCTCAGTACAGACCCCCCACTAAGTACAGACCCCCCTCCCGCAGTATAGATCCCTCTCCCTCAGTACAGACCCCCCTCACCAAGTACAGACCCCCCTCAATCAGTATAGACCCCTCTCAGTGCAGACCCCCCCTCCATCAGTGCAGACCCCCCTCAGTGCAGACCACCCCCCCTCCATCAGTGCAGATCCCCCTCAGGGCAGACCACCCCCCATCCATCAGTTCAGACCCCCCTCAGTGCAAACCACCCCCCCTCCATCAGTGCAGACCCCCCTCAGTGCAAACCACCCCTCTCCATCAGTGCAGACCTTCCTCAGTGCAGACCCCCCCCTCCATCAGTGCAGACCCCTTCCTCCCTCTCACACAGTGGAGCGGACCGAAGCCCCCTCCCCCTCCTGTAGATGTAAACAGAGAGGAGGGGGAGGCGGCTTCAGTCCGCTCCACTGTGTGAGCAAGCCAGCGAGATGCGAGAGATCAGTGTATGGGTACGGACCGTGTGGCATTAGCGGTGCCGCTGCGGTGCTGCCTACAGGTGTCATCCCTCTGGCAGGTGTCACCCGGTGCGGGCCCACACCCCCCCTAGCAACGCCACTGCCGGTCCATAAGGGGAGTAGGGGCACTGCCCTCCCAATGTTCCCAAAGTTAGTTTGCCTATAAAGAAAGCTAATCATAGAACGATTTATTTTTATACAACTGATAAAATGACTAACATTTTTTAACATCTTAAAGTTAAAAAATGTTAGTCATATTATGATTTATTTAAAAATAAATTGTTTCATGTGTGTGCGGAGCGCCAGACTAATGGGTGTCCATTAGGTCCATCAATGTTTGACAAGCATGTGATTAGAGCCTGAGGCTCTAATTGGCTTGTCTTAGGTTGTCCTCGGGGCGCAGAGCACTATATATTCGCCATTGTATCACTTCTGGTTTCTGGCTTCTCGCCCCGGCCAATCGGGAGGCTGAAGATTTGGAACCCGGAAAGAAGACAGGATTAACACAGGAGGCGTAAGAGCCCAGCGTCCTCTGGTGAGTGTGGCCTTGGAGTGGTTTGTTTGCACCCCCCCCCAAAAAAATGTATAGCACCAGCCACCACTGCATGTGAATGTGCACTGCTGTGTGCTACAATTAAATGTTATTACAAAGTGGAGCTTTCACTTTTTTAACTTTAAGTCTCCATTCCAACTAGTGCAACTCCAAAGTCATGCAACTTTGATGCAAATTTACACTCTCTGGCACTCAAGTCACAAGAAGGTTGCATTCAAGTAGTGCAGGAACCTTTTCAAAGTCGCATTGATTGGAACAGGTGCATTGAAATCAATGGGCTGTAACTTGCAATTTGACTTTATGTGTCCAAAGTCGCAGGACAAGTTGCATTAGTGGAAACAGAGCCTAAGATTTCATGCACACTCAACTTTTCTCTATCTCTCCTAGACACCTTTCTTCCTGGCAGCGGCATTTTGGCAGAAAAAAAATTAGATGTTTGGGGTGTTATAGAAGTTGTAATTCTATGCATTAGGATAAAAAGCCTTCTGTGTGCAGCAGCCTCCTAATACTTACATGAGCCCCATCTCTATCCAGCGATGTCCATGATTGTCTCGGCCATCCGAGACTCTCCCCGATTGACTGAGACACAGCAGTGGCGCCATTGTTTCCTTGGCAGTATGTTTTGGGTCATTGTCATGCTGGAAGACCCATCCATGACCCATCTTCAGTGTTCTGGGAAGGAGAAGAAGGTCCTCATCCAAGATTTTATACATTACATACATTGCCCCGTCCATAAGCCCCTCAATGTGCCAAAATCAGCCTATACCTTTAGCAGAGATACAGCCCCAAAGCATCATGTTTCCACCTCCGTGCTTGACTATAGGGATGGTGTTCTTAGGGTCATAGTCAGCATTTTCTTTCCTCCAAACACAGCAAGTCGAGTTAATGCCAAAGAGCTCAATTTTGGTCTCATCTGATCACAGCACTTTCTCCCAGTCCTTCTCTGAATCATTTAGATGCTCCTTGGCATGACTGTACATGTGCCTTCTTGAGGAGGTGGATTTGCCATGTTTGGAGCAAAAAAAAAATGATGACTTTGACCCTAATGGGGTCAGACTTTTCAACTACAAAAGTCCGACAGCCCGTCCGACAAACTTTCAACGGACTTGCGGCGGACTTTCTAACGAACGGACTTGCCTACATAAGATCACACAAAAGTCAGACAGATTCGTACGTGATGACCTACGACCAGACTTAATAAGGAAGTTGATAGCCAGTAGCCAATAGCTGCCCTAGTGTGGGTTTTTGTCCGTCGGACTAGCATACAGACGAGCGGATTTCTGGGTCCGGCGGAGTTACGACGTAAAGATTTGAAGCATGTTCCAAATCTAAAGTCCGTCAGATTTGCGACTGGAAAAGTCAGCTGAAAGTCCGGGGAAGCCCACACACGATCGGATTGTCCGCCGGATTTGGTCCGTCGGCGTCCGTCGGACTTTTGTAGCCAAAAAGTCAGACCGTGTGTATGCCCCATAAGAACACCATCCCTACAGTCAAGCATGGAGGTGGAAACATTATGCTTTGGGTCTGTTTCTCTGCTAAAGGTACAGGCTGACTTTGCCCCATTATGGGGTCAATGAATGCAGGGGCGGATCCAGGGGGGGGCAACGGGGCAATTGCCCCCTCCGAGAATGTGGGTCAGTGAGTGGGCGGGCAGGCGTCGCTGTGGGTGAGAGGGTCGGCGGGCGATTCCGCGGCTGAAAGCGCGGGCGGCTCCAGTGGGGAGAGACAGCGGGCGGCACTGTTGGTGAGCAGCAGTGCGGCTCGGTGACAGCGTGAGTGGCTGCTGGCCAATCAGGGAGCCGGCAGGCGGAGGAGCAGAGAGATAACACCCTCTCTCACTGCCCAGCGCCCGCCCTGCATCCCTGCAGTTCCACCCTCACTGTGTGTGCAGTGTGCAGGCAGCCGCGGCAGCAGAGAGATCACATCATCTCTCTGCTGCTTGACTGGGACACAGCAAGAGATGATTATAGCAGGCAAGTAACAATCCGCAACGTGTGGCATGGGACGTGGCAAGTGACAATCTGCAACGTGTGGCATGGGACGTGGCAAGTAACAATCAGCAACGTGTGGCATGGGACGTGGCATGTGACAATCTTCAACGTGTGGCATGGGGCGTGGCAAGTGACAATCTGCAACATGTGGCATGGGACGTGGCAAGTAACAATCCGCAACGTGTGGCATGGGACGTGGCAAGTGACAATCTGCAACGTGTGGCATGAGACGTGGCAAGTGACAATCCGCAAAGTGTGGCATGGGACGTGGCAAGTGACAATCTGCAATGTGTGGCATGGGAGGTGGCAAGTGACAATCTGCATCTGGTGACAGGCGACGTGGCAAGTGACAATCCACAACGTCTGGCATGGGACGTGGCAAGTGGCAATCTGCAACATGTGGCAAGTGACAATCTGCATCTAGTGACAGGCGACATGGCAAGTGGCAATCCGCAACGTGTGGCAGGTGACAGTGGCAAGTGACACGCTCGGGGCTCCCACTGATTCTGCATTATGGTGACTTGAACTATTTCTTTTTTTATAACAATGTAATAATAGTAATAATGCGCTTCAATCATCCTGATACCATAACAACCGTGGTGCCGGGATGATTGAAGCGCTAACAGCAGCCATTTCCCCATTAAAATTACCCCCAAAAAAGCATTTTCTGGCAGTGCCCCTCCCGAGACTAGGCTCTGGATCCGCCCCTGAATGAATGGGACCATTTATTGCAAAATCTTGGATAAGAACCTTCTTCCCTCAGCCAGAACACTAAAGATGAGTCGTGGATGAGTCTTTCAGCATGACAATGACTCAAAACATACCACCAAGGCAACAAAGGAGTGCCTCAAGAAGAAGCACATCAAGGTCATGGAATGGCCTAGCCAATCTCCAGACCTTAATCCTCTAGAAAATTTATGGAGGGAGCTGAAACTTCGAGTTGCCAAGTGACAGCCAAGAAACCTTAAAGCGGAGTTCCACCCTTTTATATGGGTGGAACTCCGCTTTAAGGATTTAGAGAAGATCTGTAAAAAAGAGTGGACCAAAATCCCTCCTGAGATGTGTGTAAACCTGGTCACCAACTACAAGAAACGTCTGACCTCTTACCATGTTTTGCTTTGGGATCAAATACTTATTTTACTCACTGAACTGCAACTCAATTTATAACATTTGCATCATGTGTTTTTTCTGTATTTTTGGTTGATATTCTGTCTCTATCATTTAAAATACACTTATGATAAAAATGATAGACCCCAGTGGCGTTGCTATGGGGGTGCGGGGGTGCGACCTGCACCCGGGTGACACTCACCAGAGGGTGACACCCGGCTCAGACTGGCACCGGTGCTGCATTGAGAGGGGCGCCGCGGCTCCCTCCTTCCCTTCCGGCATCTCCTCTGCTCCATACGATCTGCGGGGAGAGTGGGGGAGGAGGGGGTGAAGCAGAGATAGATCGTCCGATCGTCCCCACACACCTCCACACAGCGCGGCTGCAATCAGATCTCTGTCCCCGCTGGTTGCACTCACTTCCGCTTCCTCCTCGGCTCTGATGTGTACACAAGCAGGGAGGAGGAGCCGAGGAGATGGAGGGAACCATCCACGCTACAGCACCTGCCCTGAGGTATGTAACAGGGGTATTGCAGAGGAGGGGGACATAGTGGTGGTGGTGGTGGTGGGGGGGGGGGCGGTCATTGGCAGGTAACAATTATGCTGCCAGGAGTGATTTTAGGGGGGTTAGTGAATAGGTGCTAGGGGGTACTCTTTGTTTTGGGTTAAAGAGGACTTGTACTAGAAGTAGGAGGGAGGCAGATTTGAAGTTTGACCCCCCTTTGCAATTCCTCTCCCCTCCCAAACCACATATGCTTTAACCCCCCCAAATCAAAGATCCCATCCTGGCTCCACCCCCCCCAATCGCATCCTGGCTCCATCCACCTCCTGATCCCATCCAGCTCCACCCACCCCCCAATCCCTTACCGCACATCCATCCCCACTGATCCTGATCCTATCCCAGCTCCATCTATCCCCCGATCTTATCCCGGCTCCATCCATCCCCCCTGATCCCATACCTGCTCCATCCCCCCTGATCCTGATCCCATCCCGGCTCCATCTATTCCCCGATGCCATTCCAGCTCCATCCATCCCCCTGATCCCATCCCGGCTCCATCCATTCCCCCGATCTCATCCCCGCTCCATACATTCCCCCGATCCCATCCCGGCTCCACCCAGCCCCCGATCCCATACCCCCTCCAGCCATCCCCCTGATCCCATCCCGGCTCTGACCATGCCCCCGATCCCATCCCAGCTCCATCCATCTCCCCCGATCCCATACCCGCTCCATCCATCCCCCCTGATCTTATCCCCGCTCCATCCACCCCCCTGGTCCTATCCCCACTCCAGCCATCCCCCTGATCCTATCCCTGCTCCATCCATTCCCTCTGATCCCATACCGGCTCCATCCATACCCTGATTCCATCCTGGCTTCCTCCATCCCCTTAACCCATTCCGGCTCCATCCATCTCCTAATCCCATGCCAGCTCTATCCACCACCCCAATCCAATCCTGGCTCCATCCATCCCCCCAATCCCATCCCAGCTCCATCCATTGTGGTAGGTAAGGGGGCGAGAGCCGCACCGACGCACTAGCCTGCTTAGTGCTGGGGGTTACACCATGTATTACCGCACCAGGTGACACCAACCCTAGTGACGCCACTGCGATTTCCCCCTACTGCCTGGGCTTCCCCCTCCCCTTGTTGGCCCCCGCAGTGCTACTGGTTTCCGTCTTTTCCTCTCCCGCTGCTGCAGGGAGATGTTTCAGCATGGAGAGCGGGGGGAAGGGGCTAGTAAATATGTAGTTTACTGGCCCCTTCCTTTTCTAAGTGAACACAGTGAACACACTCGCTCACTGTGTCCATTCATAACTGAAGCATAGCAAATGCTTGAGTTTGTGAATGAACAGAAAGCCGCTCAGCACAGAGCACTTCCCATTCATTCACTGTCCAGTGCAGCTGTGGCTGCAGAGAAAGGTATGTTTGTTTGAGCTTTGGGGTGCACACCCTAAGGCAATAGGTTGAGCACACCTATGATGGCTAGGTCCTTCAGGATGTCAGAATTGTTGCTGACACATCAATTATCTTAAAGCAGGTTGGGGTGAGGCAATCAGTTGTTAGGGGTATCGGATTTTATGAGGTCAGATGATTTGAATATTAACCCTCCCAACCATAATGTCTCCATCCAATAACTGCCACCACCTTAACGCCTTTCATCATGAATGGCTTGTTCACAAGGCTTGCTAATTGTGATCAAGCCATTTGTGATGAAATGCATTAAGGAGGTGGTGGTTCTTCTGTGCAGACATTAAGGTTGCAGCTGTACTGTAGTTTTGAATAAAAAAAACTTGAAAGAGGGATGAATGGAGCATGACTCTTATTTATTTGATTTAATGATGAGTGAAGATGGGCACCCTGTCAGCGCATGGACAAGCAGGAGGAACAGGTTTTGGAGCAGTGCTGTCGGCTTAGATCATTTTCAACCCGATTTACCCACTACTGTTATATAAGTCTATTAATAAAGCAGTGAATGTGACGGTCACTAAATATTCTCTGGTGGAGAATCTTCCAGGTTACAAAGGTTACAAAGAACTTACCGCCGGTTGCTGACATCTTCAGGCAGCCAGCGGTCTCGATCGGTGGCTGCTGTCATTGGCCCAGCCAAGACAACGTCACTTTCGCGCATGCTCAGGAGTTCTGTCAGGTTCGACATTGCAGAATTTGTGCAGTTTCCTGTACAGGTACGGACAGGCAGGTAAGTAGCTGTAATGCAGAAGAGACAAAGCATGTCTCTTCTGCATTGAAAATCATGCTTGTCGGCCCATTTTCACTTTGGAGCCAAAAGTTTCACTTTAACCATTTCCTTACCACGCTATAGCCGAAAGACGGCCACATCGGGACTCTGTCCATGGACGCCCCCCCCCCGAAACCAAGCCCCTTGTGGGACCCCTGGGGCACGCATCCAGTTTGCTTTGTGATCACTGTCGGACACAGCCGATCATAGATCGTGGCAGCGGTGGCCCGTCCATATGGGGTGCAGGGGCACCAACCCCCTAATCCATGCACCCGGCCCCTTATTTACGTGCAGGCTGCTGGACGCATGGATCCAATGGATTTTTTAGAATCACATGATTAGAGCCGGAGGCTCTAATTGGCTTAAAAAAAGTGTGGGCTCAGAGCGCAGAGCATTGCGCCTGAGCCCACCCAGTTGTGTGACAATAGCGAATTATTATTCGCTATTGTCTTCCTGCTTCTCCTCCTGGCCAATCCTGGCTCAGGAAGCTGGTCCTAAACCCGATTGGCCTGGAGCAGAAGCGATCCTATTGACCACCGAGGACAAAGGAGGAGATGCAGGGGGAAGCCATGCTGCCATGAAGCCAAGAAAGGAGGAGACGCAGAGGCCTACCGCCCACCGCCTGAAGGAAGCCCGCAACCTAGATGGGGTATGTGCGGGGAACGATCGACCGACCGGGTGCAGGAGTTCCTTAACGACCGCTGGGGGGGTTTCATTGGACAGATTGCCGCCCCCTCCCCAAAATATACCACCAGTTGCCACTAGATCGTGGTAAAGGCCCAACCACTGTGGCTCTTGGCCCTTTACCACACGATCAGCTGATCACAGTGTAAACAGACTTGTCGGTTATTGGCAGTACTTTCCTCATGTGCTGTCACAGTGTGAGGAGAGTACACAGATAATCAGGACACTTATCATAATTGCCCTGATTATCAGTGCAGCCCGTCAGTGCCTATCAATGCTGCTCATTAGTGCTGCCCATCAGTTCCTCCTCATCAGTGCTGCCTATCAGTACCACCTTTCAGTGCCACCTATCAGTGCCTCCTTTCAGTGTGGCCTATTAGTGCCTCCTCATCAGTGCCAATCAATGCAAATCAGTGCTGCCTATCAGTGCCCATCAGTGCTGCCCATCAGTGCACCCTCATCAGCGCACATCAGTGAAGGAGAAAGATTACTTGATTGCAAAATTTTATAACAGAAACTGAAAAAAAGTTTTTTTACAAAATTTTCCATATTTATTTCACTTTTAGCAAAAAAAAAAACAAAAACAAAACAGTGCTGATTAAATACCACCAAAAGAAAGCTCTAGCTGTCTCAAAAAATGTATAAAAATTTCATATGGGTACAGTATTGCATGACCACGCAATTGTCATTCAAAGTGCGACAGTGCTGAAATCTGAAAATTGGCCTGGGCAGGAATAAGGTATAAGTGCCCCGTAGGCAAGTGGATAAGCTATCCATACACCAGCAGAATTTCTTTCGGACTTTTGTTCAAAATTCTGAAAAATTGTTTGGGAGAGGGGATCACCCCATACTTACATGGGGCAAGAGACCTGTTAGAGGTCCTCAGGGATGCAAAGTTGTACCAACGTTTTCTCTGCCCTGCCTACAAACGTTCCAAAAACAAAAACATTCTAAGTTCTCCTGGACTATGGCCAACTTTTGAGTAGCAGCAGCCAACAGTAGTAGAACTTATGGTACTTAAATAAATTGTAAGCCCTCACCTGTTCTCCTCTGCCCATCCAAGGGACTGAGAGGGCTCTTTAATAAATGATGGGCAGAGTGCAGGGTGCCCAAGATTCTGTGCTGGTAAGCTCTTGAAGTATAAATACACCCTTTTGTTGGTGAGCTGCCACAATAGTTATGTCTACATTTCCTCCTCTATGACACTGCCAACCCTTTTCATATCCCAGATAACTCAAGCACTTTAATTCCATTAAGTGCTTTGGCTTTTGTGTGGGTGCCATCCTCCTTCCCGTGTCTGGCAGTCTATAAATCTCCACCGATCGGCACCAGCCTGGTTGCCTAGGACTCGGCAGAAGAGAGAGGTGAATTTAATCAGGGTGTGATCTGTTTATCTCCAGCTGAAAGGCCTTTTCTCTCCTCGTGCGGTCCCATTCAGCGAGGTTTGTTTAGCCTGCTGCCCCCCCTATTCACCTTAACACTTCTCGGGTTAATAAAAGCAGCCTTTGTTTCTATCAGTGATCTATAAGGACGTGTCGTTCGGTGCATTTGTTTCTGCTTGTTGTTCCAAAGCTAAACGGTCTGACCAGAGATCGTTTACACCCAGCAATTACCACCTACAATATGGGTTAGCGATATTGATGGCGGCCATTTGTGATAATCGCCAGTCTATTCTGAAGGATGTTTTTCGTTTGACCGTGTCAGCGCAGCTTTGTGTCGCATGCAGCAGTGGTAATCAAGGCTGATGAATGGTATAAGATCCTATACACCTGGGGCTTTCCCATATGGGGAAAAAAGGCCAACTGTAAGAGAAACCTCAATTAATTAGAAATACGATGTCATGGAGCTAACAGAAATATTTCAAAGTTAATAGTTTAAAAAAACTATTCAAACATGTATTCTTAAAGCTGAGCTCAAGGCTCCTTCAAAGAAAAATAAAAGTCAGCAACTACAAATACTGTAGCTGCTATCTTTTAATATTCGGACACTTACCTGTCCAGGGATCCCGCAATGTCGGCACCCTAGCTGATTTTTCAATCGGCTCTCGGGTGCTGCAGCCACCATTCCTTGTAAGGGAAACCGGCATTGAAGCCTTGTGGCTTCACAGCTGGTTCACTTATGCTCATGCGCAAAATGCACTGCTCTTTGTGAATGGCCCGGCAGCGGGGAAGGAGGAGGGGGGACGTGGCAAGGTCACCCAGATGTGGGGACGGGTACCTGTCAAAAACAGATGCCTGCTCCCCCTCAAAGGTGCCAAATGTGGCAGCGGAAGGGGGGGGGGGGGGGGCGGAGGAAGCAAACAAGCAGAGCTTCCTCTTTTGGGTGGAGCTTCACTTTGTAGGAGGAGTTGTCATTCTCCCCTGATTGTCCTATGAGGCTGCAGGACCCCGGGCCCTCTGTCTGGACAGTGCTGATTGGCCCTGTGCTGATCACGTGCACCCTCCCCAAAAAAAAATACTCTCTAGCAATACACACCAAAGTGAGCATGTGCAGAGTGCCCCCAAGGCTCTGTACTTTTGTACTCTCAGGAGATGGATTGGGGACTGTGGAAGAAGGGGAGGATAAGAGAAGACAGGATCAAACAGCCTTTTTACACAAAACGGAGGATTAATCCTTTAGGTTCCACAGTGAATATAACAAACATGCTTTACTGCATATATAGACTGATTTTACTGTTGTGGGTTTAGTAACACTTTAAGGGTTGTACCCATGGACTGAATAATGGGTGGTATCGGGCAGTTCAATAGAAACCGGCCGACTTTTGGCCCATGTGTATGGCAGGGGCATGGCCGAAAAGGGTCTACCGATCGACATCTGACCAGCGCTCTCAGCCAATTGCTGACCGGTGTGTTCTAGCCGGGCGGAGTCCCCCTGTCAGAACACAATAGCTCAGCAGGGGAGATCGTTGTACTAACATTGGATTGTTAGTACAGGATCTCCTCCCAAACTCTTCAGTTTTTTTTTTTCGTTCAACCAGTTGGGTTGAACAAAAAAACTGATAGTGTGGAACGGTATCTCACTATACATGATACAAAGGAAAAGTGGCTTAGTGCCTGCTCTAGGTGCCACATGCACAATGACAGCGTATGACATCTAATTATGTATACATCTATACTTTTGAGAGATATGTTTGCTATGTACATTTTGGGACTATTGGCTCAGTACTTTTACATATTGATATTAATGAAAATAAACTAATTTTTAATCACTTGACCACTGGGCACTTAAACCCCCTTCCTAACCAGACCAATTTTCAGCTTTCGGTGCTCTCATATTTTGAAAGACAATTACTCAGTCATACAACACTTTACATATATGAAATTTTTGTCCTTTTCTTCACACAAATAAAGCTTTCTTTTGGTGGTATTTAATCACCGCTGGGTTTTTTATTTTTTGCGCTATAAAAGAAAAAAGACTGAAAATTCTGTAAAAAAATGAATTTTTCTTAGTTCCTGTTATAAAATTTAGCAAATTAGTAATTTTTCTTCATAAATTTTGGGCAAAATGTATACTGCTACATATCTTTGGTAAAAATAAGTATAAATTGGTGGATATTATTTGGTCTTTGTGAAAGTTATAGAGTCCACAAGCTATGGTGCCAATATCTCAAAATTGATCACACCTGAAGTATTGACGGTCTATCTCATTTCTTGAGACCCTAAAGTGCCAGAAAAGTACAAATACCCCCCAAATGACCCCTTTTTGGAAAGAAGACATTCCAAGGTATTTAGAAAGATGCATGGTGAGTTTTTTTGAAGTTGTAATTTTTTTCCCACAATTCTTTGCAAAATCAAGATTTTTTTTCTTTTCCTTTTTTTTTACAAAATTGTCATATTAGCAGGTTATTTCTCACACACAGCATATGCATACCACAAATTACACCCCAAAACACATTATGCTATTACTCCCGAGTATGGCGATACCACATGTGTGAGACTTTTACACAGCGTGGCCATATACAGAGGCCCAACATGCAGAGAGGACCTTCAGGCATTCTGGAGCACCCAGGCCAATTCTGGCATTTCTCTGCTACATGTAAAAATCATCATTAGTACAGCCGAGTATGGCTGAGCATGGCAGAGTATGGCCGAGCATGGCTGAGTATGGCAGGGTATTGCAGGGTATCGCCGAGTATGACTGGGTATGGCTGGGTGTGGCAGAGTATGGCTCGGTATCACTGAGTATTGCGGAGAATGGCTGTGTATTGCAGAGTATGGCTGGGTATGGCTGGGTATTGCAGGGTATTGCAGGGTATGGCAGGGTATTGCAGAGTATTGCAGGGTATTGCAGAGTATGGCAGGGTATTGCAGAGTATGGCAGGGTATTGCAGAGTATTGCAGGGTATTGCAGGATGTTTCAGGTTATTGAAGGGTATTGCGGGGTATTGCAGGGTATTGCAGAGTATTGCAGGGTATGGCAGGGTATTGAAGAGTATGGCAGAGTATGGCAGGGTATTGCAGAGTATTGCAGGGTATTGCAGAGTATTGCGGGGTATTTCAGAGTATTGCGGGGTATTGCAGAGTATTGCGGGGTATTGCAGAGTATTGCAGGGTATTGCAGAGTATTGCGGGGTATTGCAGAGTATTGCGGGGTATTGCAGAGTATTGTGGTGTATTGCAGAGTATTGCAGAGTATTGCGGGGCATTGCAGAGTATTACGGGGCATTGCAGAGTATTGCGGAGTATTGCGGTTTATTGCAGAGTATTGGGGGGTATTGCAGAGTATTGCTGGGCATTGCTGTGTATTGCAGAGTTTTGCGGGGCATTGCAGAGTATTGCGGGGTATTGCAGAATATGGCTGATCATGGAGGGATTGCTGAGCATGGATGGATGGATGGCTGGATGTGACTGCAATTGTCACAGAGCAGCGCTGTGGGTACTACAGATCCAGCCCACAGCGCTGCTGCCATCCGATCCCTCCCCCTCTCCTCTCAGACTGTACCGGTACACAGAGGGGAGAGAGGAATCGGCGTCATAACATGACACCGGTTTGTTTACAAGTGATCGCTCCGTCATTTGACGGAGCGATCACGTGGTAAACAGCCGCGATCAGCCGTGATCCATGATGCGCCGGGTCCTCTGGATGTCGGTCACGGATGTGCTCGGGTGCGCGCCCCCGGGATTCTGGGAGGACGTCACTGTACGCCCTCCCAGAGTTATTCAACCGCCCTGTAGCCGTCATTCGGCTATGGGCCGGTTGCCAAGTGGTTAATTTGTCTCCTCGTGGCACCTGTAAAGTCCATGGCAAAAATGTATTTCTTCTTGTGTTTGTAAAATTATTACGGATGTGGTACGGAGTTGGCCCTTACCTACTATATGTCACATGTTTATATGTAATAAATTATATTTTTATCTGTGACGCCCATGTTTTTCCACCATCTCTCATACACATTTCATTATAAAATTTCTTCAGGAGAGCTTCTTGGGCAATGAGGCCTAAAGAGTATGTATTGTAAACCCTAACATTGGACTTCTCCTATTTGATCCATTTTGGTTTGTATAATAATGTAACATTGGCAGCATTTTATCTGTTTAAGAAATGAAAAGAAACTGTAGATCTAGTCAGAAATTCAGAACTGTCCTCTGTAAACATCCCGATTTATCTCAAAGAAACCACCTAATTCTTATCTTGGACAACAGAATGATTAGCCTTTATATTGTGGAGCTCTAAAGACCCCTTGACCCGCCAACTGCTTTGACAAAATGAGCAACATACACCATTTAATAAATTATCATTATATATTGTTTTTTTAATTATTATTATTTTTATTTTTTTTGTATAAACTCGATAAAAACTTTAGACATAAAAATACAACCACTTACCTATCCACCTCGCTAACCCCTAACACCAGGGCGGGTGGTTGGGAAGCTGCCACTTCTCCTGACTCCTTGGAATGTGGGAGAACTACCTCACCGCAAAGACCCTCTCATCTGAACCCTGCCCCTTCAACCTTTGCCTCCAATCAGGTAAGGGCTATACCCCCATCAAACACACTGATCTAGCTGACTGTTCCCTGACCGTGTTCCTCCCTTAGTCATGTCGCCCCACTGTCCATATTCTCCTCCAGGTCTCACAGTAGATCTGTTATTTTTCCACTTCCTTTAGCAGGGTGACAACACTGATTTAAGGTTCTGCATACGTGTTTATGATATTGCACTGCCTTAATTGATTAGGTGTCTGATGAACATTAACCTGAATTACCTACAGTATGTGGATACTATGAACACTCAATAGTCCACTGCTATGAAGGAATGATTCCTTTGATATATAATGCTAGATCAGGGATCTGCAATTAGCGGACCTCCAGCTGTTGCAAAACTACAAGTCCCATCATGCCTCTGCCTCTGGGTGTCATGCTTGTGGCTGTCAGAGTCTTGCTATGCCTCATGGGATTTGTAGTTCTGCAACAGCTGGAGGTCCGCTAATTGCATATTCCTGTGCTAGATGCTTTAAAGTTTATATACAGCCAAAACTTTTTGCTTGTTTGTTTTGGATAGGGATTTTCCATCTGTGTACTACTGCGGACATTTCTGTTCACTTCCTGTACCAGAGATGAAACAGGAAGTTACAGCAAATCTGCCAAAGTGAGGGGAATTCCCATCTTAGACTGTTGCCCCCATTGGAAGATTTCCCGTCACCTCTTGTTCTGGGGACTACTCCAACATTTTGGATTTCCCTTCACTTTCTTTTTTCATGACAATGGTCTCCAGTACAAAAAGAGAGGGTGAATCAGCCCAGTAGTAGTGTCACATGCCTGATGAAGGGGTCCAGCGTGGCCCCTGAAATGTTGCTTTTATTTTTTGATACTATGTGATTAAAGTTTTGGACCCATTTTTGGAGATCCTGGTGTGCTGGTGACACTTCCTTCTCAGCCCAGTAGGGACATGAACATCAAAAAAAAAAATTGACCAAGGTATTCCCTCCCTCTATAAAGTAATTGTTTTTCTATGACAATTGTGAGTGTTGTTTACCTCTCTTGTTCTTTTTCTTCCTGTTATTTATTTTGGAGGATTTTCAACCACATGTTTATACCGCTCCCCAAACACAAGTTAGGGAAGAAAAAGAAATGCCCAGGATGGGTTAGAGCCCTGAGCTGGACCTAAAGAAAGTGTCAAACAAATGAAAGCCCAACTCCAACCAACACGGGACCTTTACCCACATGGTGGGACCCCAATCAAATGGACAATATGCATTTTCTTGGAACCCCCCCCCCTTTAAAAAAGTAACACCTTGCTCTGCATCAGTTCCCAGTAGACTTTCTGCACAATGATATCTATTAGAACAATAATAGCAAATAAAGCAATAATTTAAGATGAGCCATTTTATCCGGCAATGTTATGGAGTCTTTCCAATTAAACTCTCCCTGGAGGGGCGGCTACTTCTGCTCCAAGACTCTATCTCTTCTCCGCAGCCCCGGCTAATGAAGCTTCGTCAACTGCTGCCACCGCATGCATAATAAGACCCCATCTCAGAGGTTACAGGACAGCATCGCTCCCTGCTCCTGGGAAACGTCTTCCATGAATTTCTAATTATAAGTCCATGTTCGAGAGGGATTAGCATCTCCGCTGAAAAAAGAGCATTTCAATTAGGAGCAGGAATTCAATTTCTTTGTAATCACTGTTTGTGCAGGCAAGGTGTTTGGGTGACACCGTTATACATCACACGCAGGGTGCATGCCTCTTTATAGAGATTTAAAGGGTACAGAAACTATTTTAACAACTTTGTAAAAATTGAGGGGATAATTTCTCAGATGTCATTTTAATTAAGTGTAACAAATGTTTTAAAAAAAAGGCGCACCTATTTTTATATCTATTTTTTTTACACTTTCTACTGTAAGAAAGAACGACGAAGCACACATTTCACTTTGTGGGTTATTTAAGGCAGCACTCCAGTCATTAATTCCCTAATAGCTTTTGCCCCCACCCCATTCCCCTTTAACTGATCACTATTTTATTTACCTACACCCTTTTACTTACTGAAATCTGCTGTCACATGACATGCCGGTGTCCCAAGTTTTCTATCTTCTTAAATGCAGAGTAGGATGGTATTCTTGGGATGTCTACCTCACTGCCTGGGTGACATGATATGGGCACTTCCTGTCCAGCATTGGGTTATTGACTTGAGTATTGGAACAAGATAGTGACGGCAAACTCTGTGTGTCTCTCAGAGAATAAAAAATGTAAAAAACAATTCTAGCAAAATGCATTTATTTATTTTTATTTTTTCACTTCTCCCTGACCTAAAGTACCCAGTGGCACTGGCCTAGTCTGTCTCATGTTAAATGCAGCCCTGACAGTAAATTATATATACACTGGAAAAATGTTCCTAATCCAGAATGGCCAAGGTTGGGGCTAGTACAATGCTAAAGTGTCTTAGCAGGCAGTATGTGTAGAAAAGGTGTGTGTGGGGTATGAAGGTGGGCTATTTGTGTAGCAGGGGAGCATGCAGAGTATGAAGGTGGGCAATATGTAAAGGAGAGGTGTGTGCAGGGTATGAAGGTGGGCAGTACTGTCTGTGCAGGAGAGTTGTCTGCAGGGTATGAAGGTGGGCAGTATGTGTAGGAGGGGAGCGTGTAGGGTATGAAGGTGGGCAGTATGCCATGAGAAGTGTGTACAGGGTATAAGGTGGGCAGTATGTGCAGGAGAGGAGTGTGCAGAGTATGAAGGTGGGCAGTATGTGCAGGAGAGGAGTGTGCAGGTTATAAAGGTGGGCAGTTTGTGTGGGAGAGGAGTGTGCAGGGTATAAAGGTGGGCAGTATGTGCAGGAGAGGAGTGTGCAGGGTATGAAAGTGGGCAGTATATGTAGAAGAGGAGTGCGCAGAGAGTGAAGGTGGGAACTATGCATAGGTGGGCAGTACTGTATGTGCAGGAGAGGTGTATGCAGGGTATGAAGTTGGGTATCATGTGTAGGAGGGGAGCGTGTAGGGTATGAAGGTGGGCAGTATGCCCATGAGAGGTGCATGCAGGGTATGAAGTTGGGCATTATGTGTAGGAGGGGAGCATGTAGGGTATGAAGGTGGGCAGTATGCCCATGAGAGGTGTGTGCAGGGTATTAAGGTGGGCAGTATGTGCAGGAGAGGAGTGTGCAGAGTATGAAGGTGGGCAGTATGTGCAGGAGAGGAGTGTGCAAGTTATAAAGGTGGGCAGTATGTGCAGGAGAGGAGTGTGCAGGGTATGAAGGTGGGCAGTATGTGTAGGAGAGGAGTGTGCAGGGTATGAAGGTGGGCAGTATGTGTAGGAGAGGAGTGTGCAGGGTATGAAGTTGGGCAGTATGTGTAGGAGAGGAGTGTGCAGGGTATGAAGGTGGGCAGTATGTGTAGGAGAGGAGTGTGCAGGGTATGAAGGTGGGCAGTATGTGTAGGAGAGGAGTGTGCTGGGTATAAAGGTGGGCAGTAAGTGCAGGAGAGGAGTGTGCAGGGTATGAACGTGGGCAGTATGTGTAGGAAAGGAGTGTGCAGAGTTTGAAGGTGGGCAGTATATGTAGGAGAGGATTCTGCAGGGTATGAAGGTGGGCAGTATGTGTAGGAGAGGAGTGTGCAGGGTATGAAGGTGGGCAGTATGTGTAGGAGAGGAGTGTGCAGGGTATGAAGGTGGGCAGTATGTGTAGGAGAGGAGTGTGCAGGGTATGAAGGTGGGCAGTATGTGTAATGTGTAGGAGAGGAGTGTGCTGGGTATAAAGGTGGGCAGTAAGTGCAGGAGAGGAGTGTGCAGGGTATGAACGTGGGCAGTATGTGTAGGAAAGGAGTGTGCAGAGTTTGAAGGTGGGCAGTATATGTAGGAGAGGATTCTGCAGGGTATGAAGGTGGGCAGTATGTGCAGGATAGGTGTAAGGTGGTCAGTGGGATGAAGAATATGCCTGCCAAGATGATCAGTAGGAAGAAGAATGTTCCTACATTAGGTGTTCGATGGGAGGAAAAAATGCCCCACATAGGTGGTCAGTGGGAGGAAGAATGTCCCTGCATGGGTGTTCGGGGGGGAATAATACACCTGTATAAGTGGTCAGTGGGAGGAAGAATGCCCCGCATAGGTGGTCAGTAGGAGGTCCTACAAGTACATGAAAGCTGATGGTAAAAAAGCATTTGTTAGTTTACACAATACGTATTTTTCAATGTCATTGTAATGTGAGTGTGACAGGAGTATGTCCTTTGCCTCTATGCTTTGTGCTATAACATGTCCCCCCCATCTCAGAAAGGTAGGGGTATGCTTTAGGTTGGGTGGGGGTAGGAGTGGAGGGATATGAACTCTGTTTTAAAGCAAACCTGTAAGAAACATCCTATTGGCCAAAGAAAATTTCAACGCTTCCCCATATTTGATATACAAAGCAGCTCACAGGTTTGTCATTTTATTAGCCCATGGAAGCCTCGTGTGACATTTTCTGGCCTTTATAAACATGTAAATCTTTATTTTACAGAGCTGGAACCTCCTGCCCTGCAATGCAGGAATCTGCAAAAGCTGATCAAGACTAACCTCATCAGTAAGTGACATTAGCACACAATCACTAGACAGTTATCTATTCATTTGTAAAATAAACAGGTGAACCTTTATCACCAACAATACATCAAGATGACAGGGACAGAGGACCATCCATGGAGGGGTCATATTTGTTCTGCGAGGAACTCCAGGAAAAGCACACAATGCACTTAAAGGGTAACTCCACTTTCATTGAAAAATTATAGAAAATAAAAAAAAACAATAATGTAGCATATTACATGACTACACAGGTCATATTAAAATGTAATGTTATTTAAAATGAGTTTTTTCTTTTCAATCTGCAGCTTCTGTAATTTTCTATAAGATTCAATGCAATATGGCAACCTGTTGCTGTATAGAACACCCAAAGAAAAGTAATTTCATGCTGTGATTGGCTCACTGATTTTCCCAGAAGGCCATACACAGCTCCAATCTGAACTGGCGGCTATAGCTGCTAGCAATAATCACTGTCTTTTCCCAGCGCGGATGGCTTCCCCCGCCCTCCTGCCGGGAGAAGACAATGGCAAGAGGGGCTCCAGAATCAACACTGTCAGTTGATGGGGGGAAATCGAGCGAATTTCGCTCCATGTATGGCCGGCCTTAGATACAAGTCGGATTTTAGCCATTCCCTGCAATTTCTTTTCTTTTTTGTTGAGATATTCCCCAAGGGTTAAATACTTCTAAAAGGGATGCAGACACTGCAACTTTCCTAATCAAAACACTGAAAGTGCATCAGATGAATATAATGAACCAGACCTTTCCATTTAGAATTCCATTTAGAGTCTGCACAGGATAAGGTGAAAACAGACATTTCTTCAGGGCAGAAAAAGGTAGGAATCTGCAACAATTTTTTTTTTTAAAACCCTGCAATGTACATCGGTCATCCATAGAGGATTTCTTTTTTTTTTTTTTTCTCAAAAAATAAAAAAAGTGAAAAATATACAAGAACCTCTGCACAATACATGTGCTTTTTTCCTCCATACTTTAGCCCTTTAACCCCTTCTGCTGGCTGTACACATAGGTGGCACCACAGAGGTGGGTAGAATTCTGTGCTGCTCCAAATATACATCTCTGCTTTGCACTCCATAGCACGCCTCAAACACTGTGATTCCTTTCAGTGGCAGCTCCCAGTCACAGAATATTGATCACTTAAGCTGCCAAATATTTTTTGAAAATGATACAATATACAGTGCCTTGAAAAAGTATTCATACCCCTTGAAATTTTCCACATTTTGTCATGTTACATCCAAAAATTTAAATGTATTTTATTGGGATTTTATGTGATAGACCAACACAATGAGGCACATAATTGTGAAGTGAAAATGATAAATGGTTTTCAATTTTTTTTACAATTAAATATGTGAAAAGTGTGGCGTGTATTTGTATTCAGCCCCCCTGAGTCAATACTTTGTAGAACCGCCTTTCACTGCAATTACAGCTCCAAGTCTTTTTGGGGATGTCTCTACCAGCTTTGCAAATCTAGAGAGTCATATTTTTGCCCATTCTTTGCAAAATAGCTCAAGCTCTGTCAGATTGGATGGAGAGCATGGTGTGTTCAGGGTGATGTGCAGTGTTAAATTTCCGCCACCCATAGCGTTTTGCTTTTAGGCCAAAAAGTTCAATTTTGGTTACAACTGACCAGAGCACCTTCCTTCACATGTTTGCTGTGTTCTCCACATGGCTTCTCACAAACGGGACTTCTTATGGCTTTCTTTCAACAATGGCTTTCTTCTTGCCACTCTTCCATACAGACCAGATTGGTGGGGTGCACAACTAATAGTTGTCCTGTGGACAGTTTCTCCCACCTGAGCTGTGGATCTCTGCAGCTCCTCCAGAGTTACCATGGGCCTCTTGGCTGCTACTCTGATTAATACTCTCCTTGCCCGGCCTGTCAGTTTAGGTGGACGACCATGTCTTGGTAGGTTTGCAGTTGTGCCATACTCTTTCCATTTTCGAATGATGAATTGAACAGTGCTCTGTGAGATGTTTAAAGCTTGGGATATTTTTTTTATACTCTAATGCCCTGTATAGACGATAGGATTTTCCTGTAACAAAACCGTGGATTTTTTTCCGAAGGATGTTGGCTCAAACTTGTCTTGCATACACACGGTCACACAAAATGTTGTCGGAAATTCCGAACGTCAACAACGCGGTGACGTACAACACGTACGACGAGCCGAGAAAAATGAAGTTCAATGGCCAGTGCGTCTCTTCTGCTGGATTCCCAGCATGCGTGGAATTTTGTGCGTCGGAATTGTGTACACACGCTCGGAATTTCCGACAACAAGTTTTGTTGTCAGAAAATTTGAGAACCTGCTCTCAAACATTTGTTGGCGGAAATTCCGACAACAAATGTTCTATGGAGCCTACACACGGTCAGACTTTCCGACAACAAGCCCACATCCAACATTTGTTGTCGGAAAATCCTATCGTGTGTACAGGGCATTACCCTGCTTTAACCACTAAGCCACCGCCCACCGTCATATGACGGCGGGACGAGGCTTCTGTTGTTCTGGGAGGACGTCATATGACGTCCTCGCCCTCCCGAGCCACTAGGGGGCGCGAGCGCGTGCCCGCTGCGTCGCTCGGGACCCGGTGCGCGTGCCCGGTGGCCGCGATGTCCGCCGGGCACCTGCGATTGCCGGGTAACAGAGCAGGAGCGTGGATCTGTGCATGTAAACACAGATCCACGTCCTGTCAGAGAGGAGAGGAGACCGATGGCGTGTCCCTTGTACATAGGGACAGCGATCGGTCACCTCCCCCAGTCAGTCCCCTCCCCCCACAGTTAGAATCACCTCCTTAGGTCATACATTAACCCCTCGAGCACCCCCTAGTGTTAACCCCTTCCCTGCCAGTCACATTTACACAGTAATCAATGCAATTTTATAGCATTGATCGCTGTATAAATGTGAATGGTCCCAAAAATGTGTCAAAAGTGTCCGATGTGTCCGCCGCAATATCGCAGTCACAATAAAAATTGCAGATCGCCGCCATTACTAGTAAAAAATAAATAAATAATAAAAATGCTATAAATCTATCCCCTATTTTGTAGACGCTATAACTTTTGCGCAAACCAATCAATATACGCTTATCGCAATTTTTTTTTACCAAAAATATGTAGCAGAATACATATCGGCCTAAACTGAGGAAAAAATTTGTTAAAAAAAATTGGATATTTAATATAGCAAAAAGTAAAAAATATTGTGTTTTTTCAAAATTGTCCCTCTTCTTTTGTTTATAGCGCAATAAATAAAAACCGCAGAGGTGATCAAATACCACCAAAAGAAAGCTCTATTTGTGGGGAAAAAATGATACAAATTTAATTAGGGTGCAGTGTAACATGACCGCGCAATTGTCATTCAAAGTGCGACAGCGCTGAAAACTGAAAAATGGCTTGGGCAGGAAGGGGGTGTAAGTGCCCTGTATTGAGGTGGTTAAACTTCTCCACAACTTTATCCCTGACCTGTCTGGTGTGTTCCTTGGCCTTCATGATGCTGTGTATGAGATTAAATGACACACAGGTGGACTCTATTGGCTAATTAGGTGACTTCTGAAGGCAATTGGTTCCACTAGATTTTAGTTAGGGGTATCAGAGAATACAAATGCACGCCACACTTTTCACATATTTACTTTTACAAAATTTGGAAAACCATTTATCATTTTCCTTCTGCTTCACACTTATGTGCCACTTTGTGTTGGTCTATTACATAAAAATCCCAATAGAATACATTTAAGTTTTTGGTTGTAACATGACAAAATGTGGAAAATTTCAAGCGGTATGAATACTTTTTCGATGGCACTGTACCAGTCCGGAGTAAAAACGTTTACAGTTGATGCCCAGCAAAATATTAAGACCCAAGATAAATTTAAAATTTAATAAAAGTCATTTATTTAATTAAATATTTTTTATTATTTTATATCATTTTTTTAATATTATTTTATAATGTTTTTGTACAGAAGGAAGCACCTTCGGTCGGGGGGGGGGGGCAGGGCAATTGCTCCTTTTGCCTCCTTACAAATCAAACAAAGTTCTCAGCCCTGCTCCTCTGCTGGACTACAAAACACCTTCCCCTTATGTTACGAGGATGAGGAGATGTCCTGTACTTCAGCAGAGAAGGACTGTGCAGGGATTTTGTTGCAGCAAAGACAACATTTTCATCATCAACCCCACCTGGGGAGCATGAACATTGTCGATGTGCAGATGTGTTGAGCAATGTTTTAGATCACCAGCACAGGGTCTAATAACCCCAGCTGCAGAACACATAATAAAAATATAAAAAAAAGGACACCCACATCTCTTATGTTTTAAGCAACCTGACTGTATTACAACAATACAAATGGAGGCATCAATTAATAAGGTTGTGTCCTCAATTGTTCCAGCTGGTTTAGTCTTAATCCAGCCCTTTATTTCCTTTTACCTGTCATTGCTAAATTCTCTATAGATATGAGTGCTAGGCTCCTCCCAAAAGCCAAGAGGTAAGAGGTGTTTCCAAATTACAGACAGGTTTACCATTAACTGCTCTGGAATTCTTCCTGGTTTTCGAGTTCTGTATTGATGTGATTCTAATTTCCCTATCCACACAGGAGAAGGTACACTCTGGAAGACCATGCTGTCCCTAAAGCTTGCCTTTCTCCTCCTGCTCTCCCTGGGGCACGTTTACTGCCAGTCGGGTAAGTCCTATTTAGGTATATCATTGGCAATTTATTATTTTTCTGTTTAATTACAGCTGCAAAGTTTATTATGTGACTTTTATTAGACTATAACTTGTCTGTTTTACCTTTTTAACAGCTGATTTATTGTGCTAAATAATTTTGTCATTTTGAATCATTTTGTGCTAAACTTATCTAACCAAATTCTGAAAAAAATCTTAAGGAGGGAGAGGAACCAATAATTAAGAAAAAAACAAATTGCGGTTGTTTTTTGTTGCTGCCATCACAAAGTATACCTTTACCTTCTTTCCTTGCGATGGACAGTAGGTAGTAAGTTGATGGAGCACTGGACCCAGGGCAGGGACAAGGGGTGGGCAGGAGGGACAGCTGCCCTGGGTACTGTGGTATCATGTGAGGTTGGTTGAGGGCACTGCAAGGAGGTTGGGGAGAGCATTTGTAATGGGATGGGGAATTGGGGGGGGGGGGGGGGCAGGGGATATGAATTGTTCTAGGAGGGGAAATTTTGGGAGTGGTGATTTGAGGGGATTTGTGTTGGGAGTAGAGTTGCCACCTCATCCCTTTAAACCCAAATACATATGAATTACATAGGTTCTAAAGCTAATTTAATGAAGATAAGGCACCAAGTGACCTCCTTAAGCAGCCACAGAACCTGTAATCCAGAACATGTAATTATTATGTGTTCAGTTTTAAAGGGATGAGGTGGCAACCCTAGCTGGGAGAAGGTTTGTGCTGGGAGGGGGAATTGTGCTAGAAAAGGTAAAATGGTAGGGGGGATGGGATTTGTGCTAGTGGGGATTATTTTTTCTTTGGGGGGGGGGGGGGAGATTTGTGCTAGCATGGATGATTGTGGGTATTTGTGCTAGGAAGGGAAATTTTAGGGGGGAGACACCATAAAGGATACAGCACTTACAAAGGCTACCAAAGAAAAAAGGAAATTTGGGGGTGAAATGTGCTAGGAAGGGGAATTTGAGAGAATTTGAGGGGGGAGGGGATTCATGCTCATAGGAGAATTTTTTCAGGCATAGAGGATTTGTACTAGGAGGGGAGAATTTTTTTCAGGGGTGGGGGCGGGTTCGGATTGTGCTAGGGGCATATAGGGAATGAGAAACTGTGAGCTGGGGGGGTTGGGCAAAGATTTGCGCTGGGAAGGGGATTTCAGTAGGATGCAAATTTTATATTGGAATGAGGGTAGATTTATGCTTAGGGGGTAAGCATGCAGATTAGTGGTTTTTTTTTTTTGGGGGGGGGGGTGCATTTTTGCTGACACATAATGCTCATACCTCTTGGGGGGGGGGGGGGATGGCAGGGCGCAATTTTGCATGTTCGCCCTAGGCTCTATTCTAGATGACTTTGTCCCGGCATTGACTGGACCCAGAATGTGAAGGGAAGTGATGATTTCCGGAGGCAGCTGGATGCCAACTGGGGTATTCCAGGAGGTTTCCGGAGTAGTCAAAGGGCTCATCTATACAACCAACACCATTTGCCAGGGGTGAAAAGCAGTCCACGGGAAATCACTTTTCAGAGGTGGTGAGGATGAGACATATCGCTGTTTTAACTCTTTAAATGCCGCACAAGCATTTTATGTGGTTTTGGCACAACCTTACACACTTAAATGGGATGCATGCCACATGCTGTTTGATTTTGGCCATGCCATGTGTACATCCCTGAGTGGCTGCATGCCCTTCTTTAGGTAGGTAGGTAGGTGGGTGGGTGGGCAGTAAAACCTTCTTTTACCACCCTCAGGCCACCCATGTGAACAAACCCAAAGGGCTGGTTCACACCAGTCCTTGCATTGCAGCGCAGCATCTGGTGTACAGTGCGATCTGACTGAGATCAGAGCTGCGATGATGCCCTGTGCTCAGCAGATCTTCCCTTTTTTTTTTTTTTTAAAACAAACTTGAGATGTCACACAGACCTCTCATAAAGTTCAAGTAGCAGCCGCACGGTGCAAGGCAGTGGATTGCCTCCCACTGCCCTTGTGCTGAAAAAAAGTACCGCATGCAGCACATTGTACCTGCACACCATCGTAATGTAGTGGTGTGAACTGGGCACAAAGGAGACAAGGCATTTTGCCTTGTCCATGTGATCGAACGTCGCCGGAATAGCCGCCCAACACAGTCCCACCGCATCTGGTGTCAATCTACTCACAGAGATGTAGAAGGACTGAGAGCACAGAAACCGTGTAAGAGGTGGCGTCCGAAATAAGCATAAATGTATATTTTTTGTTAGAACTTGTCCAACCTTCTTACTGTTATCGGCATATAAACCCTGATGAAGGTATGTTGAGCCTCTGAAACGTGTTGGCTTTTGTGTGACCACCTTACTGGACTTAGTTTCTGCAGAGCTCTCGTTCTTTCTACTTCTTCTCCTTGCAAAGGGAGAGCAGAAGAGTTTTTGGTGCAGAACTTTTTTACCCATGCCCATTCACCCAGTCTGATGTCCTATGAGATGAAGTCATTGTTCAGCTGACAATCTTCCACCGACTCCTTAAGATTTTCAATTGAATTGAGTGCCGACAGAGCCAACCATGACTCAAATTATTCCCCATTCAACGGGAATCGGACAAAATTCAATGTGTATAGCCAGCTTAGATGGAAATACTCTGGGCTCTGAAATCCCAACTCTGTAAAAATGTTCCATTTATGGCCAACAAGAGATTCCTGAGACCTATCTTCTTCCTGAACTAGGAGTATTCGGGGAGGATTCAGTTGGAAACTGATCTTGTAAAGAAATGTGAAAAATTCTACAGGACATTTAGAACGGGAGTCTCGAGTAAACAGAATCAGTTGTGTAACAAGGCAGACAAAGGCATCATTGTTCCCTATTCTTTGCCAAAGCAGTTGAATGTGGATGTATACGCATGTTGAGATTTATTCATTTTTTTTTTTTTGTGCTTGGATGGATATATATATAGAATAATAAAAGGGCCAATATACATCGTTTTCCTGAAGAAAATACTGCTGAAGACTCCCTCCAGTGCCGGTCATGTGATCAGACGCCTAGGGGAGGATGAAGCTGAGATTCAGACAAAGCAGAAAGAGAGCACCAACTTGTATACTGGTAGATCTGCAGAGGAATAGCTCCCTGAGAGTGTGACTTCCCCCCAATGAGTTGTACATTAATCCAGCATCATAGGTTGCAGCTCCCCCCCCCCCCCGAATGTAGACAACTGCCACTCCTGCCTATCCTCAACCTGGCCCTGAGTCAAGGAAGGGTACAACTATGACTTACATAAATATGAGTCAGTTCAATGTTTGTTTGAAAAAGGCTAAAAGTGCAATGCTCACTTCTGTTACTCGGGGGAGGAGACATACAACCATTCTTTCCTCTTATTGGATGCACAACTCCAACCTCTGAAGTCCTGGTGTTCAATATGCTGCCTGGGGGCCACATGCAGCCTTTTGCCACTTTTTGTGTCGGGGACCCTGCAGACACTAATTCTGTGTTTCCCTTTTGCTCTGTTATGGTAATGATGTCTAGCAGCCTCTTGTATCATGTCTACAGTCTCTGACCATCTCCTGTATCATGTCTGCCATCTCTGACCAGCTCTTGAGTCATGTCTGCCGTCTCTGACCATCTCTTGTATGATGTCTGCCGTCTCTGACCATCTCTTATATCATGTCTGCCGTCTCTGACCATCTCTTATATCATGTCTGCCATCTCTGACCATCTCTTGTGTCATGTCTGCAGTCTCTGACCATCTCTTGTATCATGTCTGCCATCTCTGACCATCTCTTGAGTCATGTCTGCAGTCTCTGACCAGCTCTTATATCATGTCTGCAGTCCCTGACCATCCGTCTCTGACCATCTCTTGAGTCATGTCTGCCGTCTCTGACCATCTCTTGAGTCATGTCTGCCGTCTCTGACCATCTCTTGAGTCATGTCTGCCGTCTCTGACCATCTCCTGCGCCATAAAAAAGCAGCACTAAATAGTCCCAATTGATGTATGTAGATCAGGGATATGCAATTAGCGGACCTCCAGCTGTTGCAAAACTACAAGTCCCATCATGCCTCTGGCTCTGGGTGTCATGCTTGTGGCTGTCAAAGTCTTGCTATGCCTCATGGGACTTGAAGTTCTGCAACAGCTGGAGGTCCGCTAATTGCATATCCCTGATGTAGATCATTGATTAAACAGCATAGATAATGTAGTTCCGTATATGAGGATAATATGAGAAGATCCTTCTCTCATTGCCACCACAGTGATTCACATCAATTAAGTGCACTGCCACCTTAAGAAAAACTTGCTTACCAGACAGCAAGCAGAACAGGCGTGTGGATATATCCCAGCCAGATGCTCATTTGGAGTGTTGGCCACAGGACACTTAGCAACTGTGGAGTCCATTCATGTCTCATTCAGAAGAGGACCCAGAAAGAAAAACTGGCCATAGTGTAATATTGTCTCATTTTATTAGATAGAAAAAAGTATTGCACTTACATTTTTTAAATTCGCATGGATAAAGAGCTGGCCGGCTAAGAACAAGCGTCCATCCTCCGGGTTACGAACAGCGTGGTGACGTCAACACATACCCTCCTCCCATCGCGTTTCGTCATAAGGTGACGTCGTCTTGGGGAATGTCCTGTGTCATGTCTGCCGTCTCTGACCATCTCCTATATCATGTCTGCAGGCTGACCATCTCCTGTCTCATGTCTGCACTCTCTGACCATCTCTTTTACCATGCCAATCTGCTGTTACTGATAATGAATATTCACTGAATTTTGGTGACGTTTGGTGGGGGTGTCACTCTTAAACCCACCATAAGAAGTGAGTTGACCACCACTGATTTAAAGTTCCAGTGTCTATTTTCTGGAGTCTGCAGAGTCCCCCCCCCCCCCGCCTTCTCCACAGCTCTGCCCCCTGCACAGGCTTTGTACACCACAGCACAGCACAGCAATGCTGTCACTGCTACCTCTACAAAGTAATATCTGGGTTTTCTAAAGACATCAGGTGCACAGAATGTGAATGTATATTTTTGTGCCTATTGAAGAATAATTCAGATTTCAGTTTTGCACAGTTGTACAGGCTTCTCTCTGAAATTACTTACTCTGATTTGACTGCACACTGTAAGCTTCACTATGTGCATTAGAAGCTGCAGTCAGACAGCGTCCCCTCATTTCCTGGCTGGATGAGGTCCATCATCATCTAGCCCTTTGCTTCCCCAACCCTACTGTCCCTGGCCTGCCTAAAGGCTGAATGAAAAAAAATCTTAGAGTGTATTGCCAGCTTAAATATAATAGGTCAGGTATTTATTACCTCTTATAGTTTACAGGGCCCCCACTGACAATGTCATCTGCTTTCCTCTCCAGAAGGACGGAGCCATCTTTGTTATTCCATTATCCACCTGGATTGTGATACGGGCTCGCAGATGACACAATCAAGTAATTCCTGGCGCCTGTGCAGTTCTTGGCTGTGTTCTCAAATGTCTGACACAGATCAGCCCCTGCTGCAGCCTCTCACCTTCTGACTTGCTGCAAAGCTGTCATCTCATACCTGTGGCCTGCTAAAATGTGGTCAAAACATCTTTGCATTGGGATCTCCTGCTCAGTTGTAGTGAAGGAAAGGTTATTTTAGGACGGGGTGGGGGGGGGGGGGGCACAAGGGAAAAGTGTACAAGTCAAAGAAATCATATTACAACATCTATATTAGGTTAACAGAAACCTGCTGGATCCTAGTGGGGCAGCCAGGTGCAGAGCATTACAGCCAGGATGAAAATCAGAGAGTGTTTTCACAACCTGTTTTCATTATTGCCAGTAATACCTTAACAGCCTGTAAATGGTTGCTTTACAGGAGGAAATAAAGAGGTGAGGACGATTCCTCAGTGGGGCAACGGCCTCATAGCAGTGACAGTCTTCCTCTTCCTTGTCCTCGTCTTCTATTTGGCCAACATATTTTGGAAAAAAAGATCAAAGTAAGTTGTTTTGTCTCGATTTCAGCTTAAAAAAACAAAAACGTTTCATGCACAAATGAAATACACATACACTATATTGTCAAAAGTATTGAGTTGGCCCCTCCTTTGCAGCTATAACAGCTTAAACTCTTCTGGGAAGGCCGTCCACAAGGTTTAGGAGTGTGTCTATGAGAATGTTTGACCATTCTTCCAGAAGTGCATTTGTGAGGTCAGGCATTGATGTTGGACAAGAAGGCCTGGCTCGCATTCTCAGCTCTAGGTGTTCTATTGGGTTGAGGTCAGGACTCTGTACAGGCCAGCCAAGTTCCTCCACCCCAAACTCGCTCATCCATGTCTTTATGGACCTTGCTTTGTGCACTGGTGCGCAGTCATGTTGGAACAGGAAGGGGCCATCCCCAAACTGTTCCCACAAAGTTGGGAGCATGAAATTGTCCAAAATGTCTTGGTATTCTGACGCCTTAAGAGTTCCCTTCTCTGGAACTAAGGGGCCAAGCCCAACTCCTGAAAAACAACCCCACATCATAATCCTCCCTCCACCAAATGATTTGGACCTGTGCACAAAGCAAGGTCCATAAAGACATGGATGAGCGAGTTCGGGGTGGAAGAAATTGACTGGCCTGCACAGAGTCCTGACCTCAACCTGATAGAACACCTTTGGGATGAATTAGAAAAGAGACTAAGAGCCAAGCCTTCTCGTCCACATCAGTGCCTGACCTTACAAATGCGCTTCTGGAACGATGGTCAAACATTCCCATAGACACACTCCTAAACCTTGTGGACAACCTTCCCAGAAGAGCTGAAGCTGTTATAGCTGCAAAGGGTGGGCCAACTCAATATTGAACCCTACGGACTAAGACTGGGATCCCATTTGTGTGTGTGTAAAGGCAGGCTTCCAATTCTTTTGACAACATAGTGTATGTTGTACCTGCATAGTGTTGTAACTCTGTCCTTCCGGTCCTAAGATTTACAAAGCTCTGCTACACAGCACAGTCCTGTCTGACAAACCAAGAGACCTGATTTTTTTTTTCAGTAGTTATGTAGCATCTACAGGTCTCCCGCATTTTGTAACTGGACAGTTAAAGGAGAAGCAGCACACCAATGAGCTCATCTCTCCACTCTCCCCTCCTATCAGCATGCTTCTTGCACTATAGCACACCTGGCTAGCTCCTTCTACAGCTTCCTTTCCCATCTGAGCTCTGCTGTATAGTAGACTAGAAGAAGCTGAAGAAGCTGATACCATGTCAAATCCAATGTACTTGTACTGCTTGCCGTATCCTTTTGAATGATATTATTATTATCATACAGGATTTATATAGTGCTGACAATTTTACGCAGCGCTTTACAGCAAAAGGGCAGACAGTACAATACAGCCGGAATCGGAGAGCCCTGCTTGTACAATTTAAGATATGTTAATGAATAGAGAGCTGTATCAATTTCTGCCTTTTTATATCTGTTGGAAGCTGAACTCTGCAAAAAATGGCAAAAAAACAATAACCCCAATAATCCAAACCAATAATCATTTGTTAAAGAAGATACCCAAATAGTCTTAACAATAGCTGAGGGCGGGGCCACCCGGTGGCGTAAACGGGTGACCCCGCCCTCCAGTGATGCCACGGGGGCTTCCCCGTGGCACCAGTGGGGGGTGGGGTCACCCGTTTACATCACCAGGTGGCCCCGCCCTCAGCTATATAAGAACTGTCACAGAGAAGAAGCGTCAGTCGGCGGGAGCCTCCCATGGAGGCGGAACGGTTTTCGTCTTTTTTTTTTTTTTTTTTTCTTTTTCAGTCCGTCAGGCAGCGTGAATTTACATCACGGGACATTTTTCTTTTTTAATGAAGGACTTGTCCCAAGCTGTCTCTTGTCATTTTTTTTTTTTTTTACCATTTTTGACACTTGTTTTTGTGAAATGGTAGGGGTACAACGTACCCCATTACCAATTCACATGGGGGGGAGGCCGGGATCTGGGGGTCCCCTTGTTAAAGGGGGCTCCCAGATTCCGATAAGCCCCCCGCCCGCAGACCAGGTAAGGGTTATGGGGATGAGGCCCTTGTCCCTATCAACATGGGGACAAGGTGCTTGGGGGTCAGACCCCAAAGCGCCCTCAGTCATGTTGAGGGCATGTGGCCTGGTACGGTTCAGGAGGGGGGGAGAGTGATCTCTCGTCCCCCCTCTTTTCCTGCGGCCTGCCAGGTTGTGTGCTCGGATAAGGATCTGGTATAGATTTTGGGGGGACCCCTACACCATTTTTTTTTCTAAATTTGGCGCAGGGTTCCCCTTAATTTCCATATCAGACCTGAAGGGCCTGGTATGGATTTTAGTGGGGCCCCCCACACAATTTTTTTTTTTTTTTTCTAGTTTTGGTTTGGGGTTCCCCCTAATATTCATACCAGACTCAAAGGGCCTGGTAATGGACTGGGGGGATCCCATGCTTTTTTCAATGAGTTGTATCTATATTGCCAAGACCAGACAATTCATTACAGCCGTGATCAGCTTTGAATGATAATTTTTCCTTTTAGAAATGTCATTTTGCTGTGGTACTGTTCTAAACACGGGAAAATGCGCCACTTTACAGGCATACTATAGACACCCCCCAGGCACGATATTTAAAGGAATATTTCATTTTTATTGTTTCACTTTAAGCATTAAAAAAAATCACTGCTCCCAAAAAAAACGGCCGTTTAAAAAAAAAAAAAAGTTACATTGATACATGTCACCTGGGGCAGGACCCGGGTCCCCAAATACTTTTTATGACAATAACTTACATATAAGCCTTTAAAATTAGCACTTTTGATTTTTCATTTTAGTGACCCATAGACTTCAACGGTAATCCGGCGGCTTTCGAATTTGCTGTGAACACCCGATGTTCGAGTCGAACATCGGGCTCATCCCTACTCTCCATCCAAACTGACAGAGCTTGAGCTATTTTGCAAAGAAGAATGGGCAAAAATGTCACTCTCTAGATGTGCAAAGCTGGTAGAGACATCCCCAAAAAGACTTGCAGTGAAAGGGGGTTCTACAAAGTATTGACTCAGGGGGGCTGAATACAAATGCCCCCCACACTTTTCACATATTTATTTGTAAAACATTTTGAAAACCATTTATCATTTTCCTTCCACTTCACAATTACGTGTCACTTTGTGTTGGTCTATCACATAAAATCCCAATAAAATACATTTACGTTATTTGGTTGTAACATGACAAAATGTGGAAAATTTTATGGGGTATGAATACTTTTTCAAGGCACTGTATATGTAAGACACTTCCAAATATTTGTGCAGTCAGTATCATATTATTCATTCATTAGCAGTGAAGTTTGCAAGGAGTGTTCCTTTCAGCTAATTGCTTGCAACATAGAAAAACAAAGGCTTACGTGAGCCATGCATAGTTTACTTTAGATTGGAATAGAAGGATTGTGTAATGTAAAGGTACTTGTACAATGCAAAGTGGTTACACTGACACAGGCACACCCCACCCTCATAACTCCTATCTGTCTTCACTAGCCGGCCTGCATCTGTAAATGAATTCTAACTGAGGGCAGAGGACACCTTGTTGGGTAAAAAGAATCTCACGGACCACAGATCATTGATGTAACATGCTGTCCGAAAAAAAGAAAAAAAAAAAAAGAGGATGCCATTGTTGGCCTTCTCCTGAAAATACTAGTTATCTGGCTATTATGCTTATCCAGGGGTGTGCCGCTAATAAGGAAAAGTGAGGTGACCGTCTCAGGGAGCACTTGTTGGGGGTCAGCACGGGCAGGGCTGCTGTTGGAAATCACAGGGCCCCATACAGCCTACCTGACAGCCCCCCCCCAAACCAGAAGTGACTGAGGGCATAGATTTATCAGTCCCTTTCTTAGAAGCCTCAGCACAGTTTACTATGCTTCAGTGATGAATGGACAAAGGTGTGATTGGTAACAATCACTCTCTGTGTTCATTCTGGAAAGGAGGCGGCCAATAAATGATATATTTACCGACCCCTTCTCCTGCTCTCCATCCTGAGACATCCCCTTGTGTGCCCACAGTAGCTGCCATAGGAGAGAAGCCTGTAGCACTGCGAAGGAAAGGGGTACACAGGGGGCCCGGACAGCAGATGGAAGGAGTGCATGTGCTAGAACCACTCCCCTGCAGTGCAGCCGGATGGAGAAGCTGGCAGCATTACCCGGGAAGGCAGAAGAGGATCGGTGTCTGCAATAAGACAGTACAGCCGTCCCTCCTACTCAGCAGGTGACTGAGCCCCCCTTTTGAACGTATGCGGTCCGGGCCTAGTACAGGAGAGCTGGCTGTACTGCCTTATCAGCAACCTTGAGCATGGGGACTGAAGTGTCTATACCAGACACTCTGTTCTCACTGCAGCTGAGTATACAAAGCAGTGTAATTTGGGGTGGTTCGTTGGATGCTGGTGGATGGGCCACATAGCATTATTGGTTGCTATGGTGCAGGCAGCTGCCTGAACCATAACAACCAATGATGCTGTACAACCACTTTAATATACATTGATTCAAACCACTGTCAAGTACTGGGAAGTCATTTGTCATCTAATATCTTCTGCAGATGGCAGCTCTTTGTTCTGAATGGCGTATGTGTATTTTGTTTTTCTCTAGGTCTAATCTAGAGTCAGTCTCTATGGGAAAATTTGATGATGGGGCTATTCTCAATGGCAGCGCTGGGCTTTATATTACAAGGTAAGTGTAGAAATCTTTTACTATATTTTAAAGCTGAACTGCAGGCACAATAACTTCCATTTAAACCTATTCCTTAATAACCACAAGGGATATAAGTCTGTGGGTAGATGCAGCGGCAGTAAACGCTCAGTCCACTTGCAGAAAACAGAACTGTATTGAAATTGAAGTTCAGTAATGCACAACAAACCCAGCAGGAAGACAACCGACTGGGAGCATTCACAGGAGACAGCGATAAGTAGGTCTAATGCCGCGTACACATGAGCGGACTTTACGGCAGACTTTGCCCGGCGGACGGGATTTGGTCGGACAATTCGATCGTGTGTGGGCTCCAGCGGACTTTGTTTTCTCAAAAGTTGGACGGACTTAGATTTGAAACATGTTTTAAATTAATCCGTCGAAATCGAGTCTGTATACTAGTTCGACGGACAAAAAGCCACGCTAGGGCAGCTATTGGCTACTGGCTATGAACTTCCTTGTTTTAGTCCGGTCGTACGTCATCACGTACGAATTCGACGGACTTTGGTGGATTGTGTGTAGGCAAGTCCGTTCATTCAGAAAGTCCGTCGAAAAGTCCGCCGAGCAAAGTCTGCTCGTGTGTACGCGGCATTAGACCCCATACACGCTATTTGATTTTCTTCAGATTTACCAAAACCATGTAGTGCATGGGCCTGCCTGATTGCATACATATTGAAACTCTAATGCCCTGTACACACGATCGGACATCCTGACAACAAAATTGATCAGATTTTTTCCAACGGATGTTGGTTCAAACTTGTCTTGCATACCCACGGTCACACAAAGTCGGAAATTCCGAACGTCAAGAATGCGGTGACGTGCAACATGTACGCCGAGCCGAGAAAAATTCAGTTCAACAGCCAGTGTGGCTCTTCTGCTTGATTCCGAGCATGCACGGCACTTTGTGCGTCAGAATTGTGTACACACGTTCGGAATTTCCAACAACGGATTTTGTCATTGGAAAATTTTAGATCCAGCTCTCAAACTTTGTGTGTCGGAAATTCCGATGGAAAAAGTCCGATGGAGCCTACACACAGTCGGAATTTCCAACAACATGCTCCGATCGCAAAGTCCGATCATGTGTACAGGGCATTAAGGTTTGACCTCATGTTATATGGTTTTGGTAAATCTGAAGACAAAAATCTGCAGAAAATCTAATAGTGTGTATGGGGCCGTAGGAGTTCCGGCAGCGTCTGTCTTGAGGGGCGGAATGCGGCCTGGCCGGTCTGTAACCATGCGGGGAGGCTTACAGGAAGGATGTTATGTTCCTTTACTTTCCCTACTCATCTGGACCTCTCCCTGACATCAAGCACTGTCCCTGACTCTAGCCAAATGCAAAATGAGCACCAAACCCCGAAGCCAGGGTCTTAAATAGGCTCTTCCTGACCCAGTATGGACGCCAAAGTCACATGGGGTGCCAGCATCCAATCAGATGATGCCTCTCTGTGACCGAGGAGATCATAGAGGAACTAGTTTCCTCTTGACTTCCTCCCCCTCCACCTGCATTGCTGCTGCAGATGAGCACCACCTGCAGTGGAGAAAATAGACTGCATCTGCCTCGAAGTCCACTTCGTGTGCAGCAAACACTTTTTGCATGCCCAGTTATTACCTTGTGAAAGTAGCAGTGACCTCATCACTGTACAGTACATAGCCTTTACAAAGAACTAAGCTATGGGAGGGACCCCACTCTATGCTGACTGTAGAAAGCTACAGGAGGGGCAGAGACCAGACCAGTAGCTCTGCACAAGGAGAGAGGGCAGGCCAGGACTCCAGTGGCCGATCATCGGTCTCCATTACCCAGGCAAGGCACTGTGAAGGATCATGTAACAGCGGACTCCAGTTAGCAAATAAAGGTCTTGGGGATTGTTTAAAAAATACTTAGTATAGGCAGGTGGTGATTATGGACTGGGTGAGGGTGGGGTTTTTACCTAGAAGTAGACTTGTTACTAAACTGATAAGAGTATCTTCTAGCAAAGAGCCCGTTCTTCATATTCTGATGATTTTACAATTTATTTCAGATCCAGTGATGATGAACAAGTTCAGCATGCTTATGAAAATCCAGTAAAAATCACAGATAATGAACTTTCTACACCTATGTAACCAAGGCTCGGTATTGCCCATCATGTTATCATGAAATAAAGACTTTTCACCATGAAAGGAGACATAATTATCGAATAAATAGAATCAAACACCTCATCCCTCAAGATGCAGTTAGAACATATTCCTATGGATGGATTCTGCTGTATCACTCATGAGTCCTGGCGTTATGTCTTGATCCAACAAAAGTACCTATCCTAACTATTATGGAAATTCTGCATCTAGATCAGCCTTTCTCAACCTTTTTAACATGGAGGAACCCTTGAAATAACTTTCTAGACTCTGGGAACCCATATTAAAAAATACTATATCTACAGCTCATAGTACATTAGCAGAATGGTCACTGGAAACAATGCTCCTTATATTGGGGGTCACTGGGAAGAATCTCCATTTACAGATAGCTAAAAAAAAAGATCAATAGTGTGAGTGCTTACTTATCCTAGAGGCAGAAATTGCTCAAAGTATCCACTAATGCTGGGGGACAATTTTTGCACAGTATGTTTTTGTAATTTAACAATTCAATAACATAGTACTTTTTATATAGATCCAAACCACGACTTTTTGTCACTTGAATAACCAGTTTTTTTACCCGGATAGTCTGTCTACTTGGGTGTCCCTATTGTGTGCAGTTGATGCTTGTGACAACACCATATAAGTGAGTGGTAAATTGGGTGAATATACTTATATGTTTTATTTATAACTCCTAGCAACCTCTGGAGAACCCTAGGGTTCCATGGTTGGTAATGGCTGAATTAGACCACATCACATGACTATCGGGTCTGGTTTAATTACAATTTTACTAAATATATAATCAAAGGGACCATTACCTCATTTGGATCCCCTGAATTAAAGCTGCAGCCTTCCAAGATCTGTGAAGTTTTGGTAGAGAAAGTAATGAAATACCCTTCCACAATTCAGGAATAACTTTACAGGCAATGTTTGCGGTGTGTGTTATTGGTTTATGCTATTTTAAATGTTTTACCAGTACACAGGTCTTGCTGTTCTAAAGTGAAACTTTAGAAAAACTTTTTTTTTGCTTTGGGATATAATACAATGGACACTGTGCTATTAGTCTAGGAAATCAAAGCTGCTAGCACCACAATTGGCAAACTATTGTGTTACAGTAAATTTTAGTACAAGTGCTGCTCTATGTAAATATGATAAGTGCTTATCACTGTCAATCTAGGTGAACCATATACATAAATGTGCTTAATCTAAATAAAAAACATTGACAAATACTTAGTACATTCTCCATAAAGTGCAACGTGCATATGAAAATAAAAAGTGATGTTTGGCTATTATAGTCCAAATGTAATTAGTCCACTTAATAGTTTGATGTATTATTTGAATTTGACATGAATATCCATGTACAAGTCACTAAGAAGTGACTGGCTGCCACCAAAAGAGGGTAAATACGCTTACCAGAGCTCATGGACTCGGATACCAGCTGTACTGAGTCAAATTAGCTGATATAGACATATATCTCCAGAGGGATGATCCATGGGGCAGCTCCAGGAGTCTTGCACCTTATCACTATGCCAGGGGCACCACTCTCTTGGTTACATCATTCGATCCGAACATCCATGAAAACAAAACATCTCCACATAGTGTAAAACCGCAATTATGGTATTTTATTCAAAACGTGCAGAACACTTACATCAGATATGATGTTACAACGCTTATCAAATCATCCAGCAAGTATGAACACAGAAGACCTGTAGTATGCAATGGCCTTGATAGGACTCGAACCAACGTGTTTCGTCTACTTGGACATCATCTGGGCCTCCTCTCAGATGTGCTGCAGGACTTGGGTCCCAAGAGATCTGCACATGTGGCAGTTTTCCCTCAGCTATCTGTACATGCACAGGGTTTCCCATGCAGGTGTAATCGGAAAGTCCAAAATATTCCCTGTCTTTGCACATGTGTGGTAAATCGTAAATGCGCGGTGTGTTCTCAGATGTGCCGGTGGACCCTGCCAGGACCTGAAGGTATAAGAGGGCAGTAATCTACCCCCCCCCCCCATCACCACCACCGCTCCCTTTAAAACAAAAAAAATGTTGTGGCCTCTGTTATTGTATATTATGTATCTGTTATAATACATAGAAAAAAAAAGTAAAAAAATCAAATTCCTTCATCAGTTTAGGCCAATATGTATTCTTCTACATATTTTTTGTAAAAAAAATCCCAATTAGCGTATATTGATTGGTTTGCACAAAAGTTATACCGTCTACAAACTATGGGATAGATTTATGGACTTTTCTTTTTTTTTTTTTTTTTTTAATTATTTTAACTGGTAATGGCTGTGAGCAGCTATTTTTAGCGGGACTGCGACATTGCGATGGACAAATCTGACAATAAGTGACAATTTTAGGGGACCAGTGACACCAATACAGTGATCTGTACTAAAAAAAATGCACTGTTACTGTATAAATGACAATCGCAGGGAAGGGGTTAACATCAGGGGCGATCAAAGGGTAAAGTGTGTTCCCTGGGAGTGTTTTCTAACTGTGTGGGGGATGGACTGATAGGAAGAACACAGAGATCTGTGTTCCTGCTTACAAAGAACAGAAGATCTCTGTGTACTACCCTGTCAGAAAGGGGATCTGCCTTGTTTACATAGACAGATCCCCGTTCTGTCTCTCTGTGGAGCGATCGTGGGTGGCCAGCGGACATCGGTTCCACCAGCCCCGCTGATTGGCTCCCTCTCCGTGCAGTAGGCGTGCCCACAGTATCCATTGCACGAAATGACGTACAGGTACATTGTCTCGCGCAATAGTGCCGCCCCGCCGCAGTATATATGAGGTGGGCGGTCTTTAAGTGGTTAAATACAGTATGCAGAATGATTGCGTTCTATTGCTCTGGCAACTCAAGTCTGTCTGCCAGGACTGATTGAAAACAAAAAAAACCCCATGTATGGCTGAAAAACAACTACCTGCTAGAGAGAATCTGAAGGACTGGGATAAAATAATAAAGATAGGGTACGGCAAATAGGTTAATATGTTTTGAAAACTGAAAAATTACAAATACAAAGTACTATACAAACTATGGCCAAATGTTTGTGGACACCTGACCATTACACCTATTTTTGCTTGTTAGTCATCCTATTCCAAAACCATGGGCATTAATGTGGAGCCCCCCTCCTTTGCAGCTTTAATCGTCTCCAGTCTTCTATTATCGCACAGGAACTACGCACACTGACATGCAAAATATTATTTTTTCATTATTTAGGTTGCCAGCAGGAACATATTCTAGTCTGATGCCTTTTGCGCTAGAAACAGGATTCTCTCAAGCATTCTTTGAGAAAGTCCTGTGCCTAGCAGGTAACATAGTTACATAGTAGGTGAGGTTGAAAAAAGACACAAGTCCATCAAGTCCAACCTATGTGTGTGATTATATGTCAGTATTACATTGTATATCCCTGTATGTTGTAGTTGTTCAGGTGCTTATCTAATAGTTTTTTGAAATTATTGATTCTCCCTGCTGAAACCACCGCCTGTGGAAGAGAATTCCACATTCTAATCACTCTTACAGTAAAGAACCCTCTACGCAGTTTAAGGTTATGGGGGAATGCAATTTTAGACAGTTGTTAGTGGAGCAGATGTCCAATGTGCTGTAGGGTATTTGTATTGTATTTTCGGACGACAGCTGTACTGATTAAACGAAAATTGTCATACTTGGCTCTCAAAAGCTCTGTACTAACAATCTGATTATCGTATGATCGATTCGAAAGCTGTATTTTTTGTTTGATTTTCGGATCCTGTGTATGGACCATTAACGTGGTAATAAACCCAAAAGCAAACATTTATTATATTACAACTTACTAATTATTTGATGTGGCTGCATTTGTTTTCTTATTTGGCTTTCTTTCTTTTATTTTCACTTGGTGATCCAGCTAGTAAGTCTGTTGTTTTTCAAAAGCACAAGCTGTCCTGCAGATGTATCAGTTACAGGGAAGAAACAAATATTTACTACTGACAGTGATGCTTACAATGATCAGCTTTTAATTATTTACGTAAAACCTTTATCTCAAAAGAAAAAAACTGTTGCTGTAACTGATCATAAAGCAGTGTATTCTGACAGTGGGGGAGTCCCGCTATCAAAATACAAAGACACAGGCCCAGTACATTGTGAATGCAGGCTGGTACTGGAGTTGGAAGGCGATCATGTTGGCACACTGTACAAGGCAACAATGCCTTCTATAAGTACAACCATAGTTAATGGATTGCAAGGCCAGTGAGGCGTATTGAAGCAGTCACTGCCCTCCAAGGCAGCCAGGGTGGTGCTGTGCACCTATGCTGGGTGCGCCTTTTCTCATGCCAAGTAAAAGCAATTGTAAAGGAAAAAAAATGTTTTTTACTAAAAATAACAAACCTCTCTATACTTACCTGCTCTGTGCAATGGAATTACACAAAGCAGCTCGAACCTCCTCTTCTCGGGTCCCCTGCTGGCACTTCTGGCTCCTCCTCTCTGTCCAGTGCCCCCACAGGAAGCCACTTTCCATGGAGGCACGCATGCATGCTTGTTCCTGCGCCCCACTGCTGCGTCCATTGACACATACAGCGGGACTCGACCCCTCCCCCTCCCCCGCGCTCCATTGTCTCTGGCTTTGATTGACAGCACTGGGAGCCAATGGCTCCCAGTGACCCAGCAAAGCCAGTGAGACCAGGAAGTAAGGGGAGAGAAGAGCTTCAGATGTGCACAGCGCTGGATCGAATGAGGGCTCAGGTAAGTATGCCTAAACATTTTTTACCTTAATTCAAGGAATGCATTTAGGTAAAACATGTTTAGGCTTTAGAACCACTTTCAGGCCCGGTTCACACTGATGCGAGTTCATGACGAATGTGATGCGTCAAAAACACTTTAAATTCGCATGTCATCCCTAAAGTCATTGTTTTCAATGACGGTTGTTCACATACATGCGTTGCGATTCCTCTACGAATGCGATGTGATTAAAAAAAGGGTCTTGTGCGAGTTTACTGCGTTGTGTTGCGAATTTAGTCTCCATACACATCAATTTAAATCGTTCTTGAATCGCATTGAGGGTTCACATATGTGCGAATTCCACCACACTACTCTCCACAAAAACCAGGAAGTACACAGGAAGGTAACACCTTTTTTTTTTTTTTTTTTTTTTTTACATTATGATTTCATTGGCTAGAATATCAATCACAGCTATGTCTAACTCCTGAAATTCGCGGTAAAATTGCGGTTAATTCACACCTCACAAAGGACAAAAAAACGGAACAAAATCACAGCGCATCAGTGTGAACCGGGCCCATGGATGAGTCTGTGGTGGGTCTGCACCTTCTTTACAGCATATAGGGAAGGTCCGTCTCTGGTCCTAATATCCATATTGAGGCCATCTACAGAATATGCTTTCCTATTTACGGTATTTACTAAGGCTAGCAGCATCGGGATTAAAAATAGTTAAAGTTTTAAAATCTCAACTTAACTACTGAGGGCAAATTTTTTGATACAAAGATACAAAGACCACCCTGGCACTCAGAAGCCATTTAAAGCCTATTTCAGTAAAACCCACCTTAATTTCACTCTCCTGCATTGACACCAATGCATTTCATCCCAAGCTAAAACTCTCAGTTTCGCTGATCTCTAATATGTAGAACTGAAAACAGTTGTCTAAACCTTACACTGTGCAGTTACAACACAACAGTAAGTGGACCACAAAATCATATGCACAGCGGTAAAACGGTAAGTGCTTAATGTGTGTACTGAGCTGTGTGGCTGCCATTACAAAGTTATTTATTTCCAGGGCAGAAGTCCAGGTTAATACCATGTCTACTCTATAGTCAATGTTTTGCTTAGATACTCAATACATCTGTTAATAATAACTTTGGTATCTTCAAACTTCCCGGCTGTCTCAGCACTTTCCTCTAGCTTTACAAACACATCAGTCTCGTGGACTTGTAATAGCCAATCTTCTCTTGTAGGCAAAAACACTTGCTATAAAAGCTTGACCAGACCAAAGTCGGGACCCTTCGGGCTAAGATCGGGCTATATTAAGATTCAACTCAACTCTCAACTCAAAGTTCAAGAGTGGTTAAGTTATAAGCCCATAACTTGTCACCCTGACCAGAGGATCATTTTACGTTCCACTGTTGCAAGCCTGCCAAGGCCTGGGGGTTCTTAATAGAAAACATAGGCTGAGGCTTGGGTGGCTGGGTCAGTTAAACATCCCAAAGTATAATAAAAGGTTCCAGACCTATATTAGGCCAAAAAGTTGTTTGGCCAAGTCTTTCTACTTTTGCTATTTGTGTCCCATTGGAGAGATTTCCCTTCATGTTCTGTCTTATAGACCCAATAGGAAGTGGGAAGACATATCTCCAAATTGGGGGGAATGAATTTTCAGACAGTTGTTAGTGGAGCAGATGTCCACACTGGAAAATTTCCCATCTGTTCCTGTTCTGGTGATGACTGGATATTTCCCTTGCCACGTACACACGGTCGGACAAAAGTCCGACAGCCCGTCCGACAGACTTTCGACAGACTTTCGACGGACTTTTGGCGGACTTTCTAATGAACGGACCTAACTACATACGATCACACAAAAGTCCGACGGATTTGTACGTGATCACCTACACCGGACTAAAATAAGGAAGTTGATAGCCAGTAGCCAATAGCTGCCCCAGCGAGGGTTTTTGTCTGTTGGACTAGCATACAGATGAGCGGATTTCTGGGTCCGGCGAAGTTACGACGTAAAGATTTGAAGCATGTTCCAAATCTAAAGTCCGTCAGATTTGCGACTGAAAACGTCCGCTGAAGGTCCGGTGAAGCCCACACACGACCGGATTGTCTGCCGGATTTGGTCAGCGTCCGTCGGACAAGCCCGGTCGAAAAGCCGGACCGCGTGTACGCGGCTTAACTTTCACTGCCTGGAAAAAATGGACAGGACAATTAGAGAGGGTGAATCTCCATGGAAGGGGAACAAACAGTAATAAGAATATGACAAGGGTCCTAAACCTTTTTTACTTCATCCAAAACTAATTTTAAAAACATTTTACTTTAGATACAGCTGCAAAATATGGTGAAGCTGTGCATGGTAGCCAATCAGTTTCTAACTTCAGCTTCTTCAATTAAGCTTTGACAAGAAAAAAAAAACTGGAAGTTGATTGGTTTCTATGCAGAGCTGCACCAAATTTAGCACTCTCCAGTTTAAGTAAATCATCCCCTTTAAGTAGCTATGAAGCTTTTTTTGCCTTTTATGACAAAAAAACAATAACCCCCAATAATCCAACCCAATAATCATTATCTGTTAAAGAAGATACCCAAACAGTCTTAACAAGTACCAACTGTCCAAAAAAGTTTGGATGATGACACGAGGAGGATGATTGTTAGGATAGTGGTTAAGATGTAAAACACCAGTTATTATGAAGCTGGTGATGATGAAGATGAGGGTAATACACTATATTTTCAAAAGTACTGGGACACCTGCCTTTATGCGCACATAAACTTTAATGGCATCCCAGTCTTAGTCCATAGGGTTCAATATTGAGTTGGCCCACCCTTTACAGATATAACCGCTTCAACCCTTCTGGGAAGGCTGTTCACAAGGTTTAGGAGTGTGTCTATGGGAATGATTGACCATTCTTCCAGAAGCGCATTTGTGAGGTCAGGCACTGATGTTGCTTTGTGCACTGGTGCGCAGTCATGTTGGAACAGGAAGGGGCCATCCCCTTCATGAAATTGGCCAAAATGTCTTGGTATGCTGATGGCTTAAGATTTCCCTTCACTGGAACTAAAGGGCCAAGCCCAAGCCCTGAAAAACAATCCCACACCATAATCCCCCCTCCAGCAAATGATTTGGACCAGTGCACAAAGTAAGGTCCATAAAGACATGAATGATCAAGTTTGGGGTGAAGGAACTTGACTGTCTGCACAGAGTCCTGATCTCAACCCGATAGAACACCTTTGGGATGAATTAGAATGGAGACTGTGAGCCAGGCCTTCTCAACCAACATCAGTGCCTGACCTCACAAATGCGCTTCTGGAAGAATGGTCAAACATTCTCATAGACACACTCCTAAACCTTGTGGACAGCCTTCCCAGAAGAATTGAAGCTGTTATAGCTGCAAAGGGTGGGCCAACTCAATATTAAACCCTACGGACTAAGACTGGGATGCTATTAAAAGTAATTCAAAGGCAGGTGTCCCAATACTTTTGACAATATAGTGTTTATGAAAGAATAAGAACCAAACACTCAATATGAAAAATGAAGACATTTTAATGAAAAGTACTGGCTGATCTGCTCAGGAACTGGTGACTGATCTTTAAATTCCTGATCTCCTCACTCTACTCGTGGCTCATCATCCATACAGAGTATCAAGTGGGAGTATACCCACTCATAATAAATTATTGCTAGCTTTTGAACCTAGATACTGTCAAGAAGATATAATTTCCCTAATAAAGGATTTGGCAATTCACTCACCACCACGGGCCCCAAAAGTGGGGATTATATCTACCCAAAACTGTAGCATCAGTTTAGGCCATTGGCACTATTTCTTTCACTGACACCAATGATGAGGCGCCATTCCTCCCAATGACATCAATGATGGGGCACTATTCCTCCCACTAATACCAATCATACAGCACTATTTCTCCCACTAATATCAATGCTGGGACACTCTTCCTCCCACTGACACCAATGATGGGGCTCTCTTCCTCCCACTAAAACTAATGATGGGGCAACATTTTTTCCCGTGATACCAACCATGAGGCAATAACCCCCAAAAATACCAATGATGGGGCATTTTCTACTCCCATCGGCCACAGTCCAGCCATACAGAGTTACATAGTTAGTAAGGTTGAAATAAGACACTAGTCCATCTAGTTCAACCTGAGTGAGTGTGGGTGCGTGTCTACAATTGTCCCTATCACTGTACATTGTGTCTCATTAAGATGCTCATCTATTATATTATTATTTTAATTTAAGGTACCCATATATCGCCATCAATTTACGCAGCGCTCCACACATACATCGCACACTCCCGGTCCCTACCCTCAAGGAGCCCACAATTCAAGGTCCCCAACTCACATTCATAAACTAGGGCCAATTTTTAAATTAGAAGCCAATTAACCTACCAGCATGTTTTTGGAGCCATCTTAAAGTCTGAAGGACTGGCCCATTCGTTTAGAAAGTTTGGAGACCCTCAGTTTAGGCCATACTAGCCCTTAGCTGCTCTTCAAGATACAGTTATTATTTCTCAAGCACAAGACAAGCCGTTACTTTATCACCCCTCCAAGTAGAAAAACGGTTTGAAAGCTCATATCTACAGATACCATCTATGTACTAAACTTTGTTGCCAAACTTTAACGGATCCAGGCTCCATGTCATGTAATATCAGTTGCAGCGAGACAGTGTCCGCGGCTTGTCGCTTTTTTTTTTTTTTTTTGGAGAGATAAGACCAACCGTTCCGATCCTCTGACCTGATGGTGAGACTCAGTACTAGGAACAAATGACAACTGTATAAATTGATATTGATGTTCAGAGTGGCAGAGAAATGAGAACTATTCCTCTCTCCCCATCAGGGATGGCTGTGGGAGCCCTGCTGACTCTAAACCCAACATTACACAGTGCTGGAGGTTGTTGCTTCAGCCTCATTTGTTGCCAGCTCTGTAGGCTGCCGAGTCACTGGTGGCAATCAGCCTGCAGTATCAGCATTATCGCACAGACCTGGCGTGTGCATTGTAATGATAGGGGGGCTTGGAGGCTCCTAACAGGAAGATGGGAATTGTGCAAGTAACTTCTTGCTGAGACAGCCACTGATACCATGTACAAGGCAGCCCTTGAGAGACTGCCGGGCCCCCCAGATAACATCACTGGCTGATAATGTAATGTTTTGTAATACAAACTGATGAAAAGGTGAAGAGATTAGGAGAAAAAAAAGTTGATGAATGATACCGTCATTAGCATAACACTTCTGATCTTTAAAGGCAAAGCGTGTTTTTTTTTTAGCAGGTACATCTGCAGAGCTATTATTTTAACTAGGGTTGCACCGATATTGTTTTTTTAGTACCGATGCTTCAAGTACCGATACTCTTGGTCAAATATTCGCCGATACTGAGTACTAATGCCTATACAATTTGAGCCCATACAAAATGATTGTGCTCGAATCGCACTCCAAAGAATCGCATGCGATTTGAACAGGAATGGGATGCGACTCCAGTCCAAATCACATGCAGTTTCCCGCAACGCTAGTGTGTGAACCCATATGGCAAGCCTGGGTTTGCACAGGAGCGGTGGGGGAAACCTGTCTGAATGTAATTATTCATGAGACATTTGTGGGGTTTTTTGCCATGCATTATTGTAAATAAAATATTTCATATACAAATTCCTAACTGCTCCTTTTAGTGGTCATCCGTATACCAGGAATTGTGATTAGCACACAGTAGCCATTCTCAACCTAGGTTTCCTTCCACAATTGCTAGGGGTTCCATGAGCTGTGGTTGATTGGCCTCCAATTTGATGATGTCTGCATAGTTCCCAGGCCAATACCTCTTGACAGAACCAAGTGGCATGACACCAATGATCTTTCTAGCTGGGTGGTATTCTGATCACCGCTGTAAGGAGGGTATTCTTTCTGTTGACCACCAATGGGGCATTTGCCCCACTAACCCCCCCCCATGCATTATTTTTAGCAGGGGTTCCTCTACACCTGAAAATTATTTAAGGGTTCCTGTGGGGTCACCTGTATACCAGGAATTGTGATTAGTATACAGCAGGAATTCTCAACCTAGGTTTCCTCTAGACTGAGATTGCTGGGGTTCCATGAGCTGTGGTTGATTGGCCTCCGGTTTGATGGTGCCTGCATAGTTCCCAGGCCAACACCACTTGGCAGAACCAGTGACATGACACCAATGATCCTTTTAGCTGGGTGCCACTTTGACTACTGCTGTGAGGAGGGCAATTGCCCCTCTGACCCCCCATGCATTGTTTTTAGCAGTGATTATCCTACACCTGAACCACAAGGTTGATACATAGCCTTATAGAATGCTGTGTTCGGTGATATAAACATATTAATACCATCCCCAATCCAGCCACCATTAAATGGTGTGAATGGAGGAATCGCCACTGCCGACTGTTGTACTCAGATAGCACCTGAATCTGTCCGAATACCTGTATAGTGACTGCATCTCATTGAATGCAGTTTCTGTTCCTCTGACAATTTTACACCTGGCTAAGTCGATTTTTCAAACAAAGTTTGCTACCCAGGGCCACCCATGGTTTGAGTTTCATCTCATTCAGCAGTCATTGACTGAAGTTTGACCCATGCATGACTAGCCTTATTCTATAGAAAGCCATTGGTCTAGCAAACAATTGCTACTTTTAATGATTAGTCAATGATCCTTTTAGTAGAACAGTTTGTGCTACTTAAAAATCTCCTCTAGCCTGTCGCCAGACCGTTCATTTCAGCAAAAAACTTCCCATAGGATTATATGTGTGTAGTGCACTCCTATAGATAGGCTGCTAAGTTACATTTCGTTTTTTTTGGCTTTACTGCAGTCATTGGAGCACTAATCAATTGTTTTTGCCTGTTCAAGGTTTTCCAAGCTGGTGTTTGATTTCTCTTACCTGTTTCCTGGAAAAAACTTCCAGAATATAGGGCAGGGAGAGTCAAATGACCAGAATGGATATTTATCATGCTCCAGCCAATCCCTGGAAGGAGGCATCCAGAAGTTGGCTGGGGAGGTTATAAACATGTGGGAGGTCCGAGCAGAGTGTTCTTTCCTCTCCAGGGAAGGCTCCAGTTCTCTGGCTCCGTGGGAAAAAACTAAACTGAACCAATGTAAAGCTGGCCAAGCACTAGTAGAATTTTGTTCAAAATTTTTGATTTTAAAGTGATTCTAAGGGCACTTTTTTAAAAAAATAAACAACGGTATACTTACCTACTCTGTGTAATGTTTTTGCCCAGAGCAGCCCCGATCCTCCTCTTTATGGGTCCCCCGCTGACACTCCTGGTATCTCCCCCCTGCCAAGTGCCCCCAAAGAAAGCTGCTTGCTTTGGGGGCACTCGTGTGTGCTCGCTCCTGAGTAGGCTCTGTGTGTCACTTGCCTGATGAAGGGGCCCTGCGTGGCTCCAAAACATTGCTTTTTGTGTACCATGTGATAATAAAGCTTTGGACCCGTCTTGAGGAATCCTTTGTGTGTCGATGACATTTCTTCACATTGACACACAGAGGACAGCTCAGCCTCACCCCCCTCTCTCTCCTTTCTGGCTGTGATTGACAGCAGCAGGTTCCAATGGCTCCCACTGCTGCTTTTCTGTCCAATAAGGAAAGAGAGAGTCGAGAGAACCTCTGCTCTCATTCACATCACTGGATCAAGATAGGGTTTAGGTAAGTATTTTGGGGCGGGGAGCTGCATGCATTAAGGTAAAAAAACCTTGTACCTTCAGAACCACCTTCAGAATGTTCGTTCAGTTTTCTAATCGTTAGTGGGGTCAAATCGCTGCTCATTTTTGAGCACAGTGATGAGAAAATTTGAAGGAAAATTTTTCTTGAACGAATGAATTTCTAACAGTAAATGTGGTTTTTGTTCAAGAAATCATATTCATTCCAAACTCAAATGTTAAAAGAAAATGTAATTTTAAAGTACTTTAAAATGAATTGAAGAATATTCATATAATTGTACTTTTTAATAACCAGCTTCGTATGCAATTAGGATGGTTCCTGGAGTTCAGCTTTAACTTTTTGTCCTGGGATAAGGCTCAGAGACAGATGGCTGTGCATGCAGATGACACTTCTGGGCACATTGCAGATATCAGAGTGTATCATTACCTCTAAAGACAGCTCTATCTGAAAGTCATAAAACTGCTCCTACTGTCTGCCGACTTGTAAGAAAAGCTAAGAGTATTGAGCAACCACCAGCTACTGTATATAGATGGAGCACAGCAGGTACCAGACAGCAGACAAACACTCCTGATTAACTCTCAACTGTCAGCAAAGTGCTAGGAGATAAGAGGAGATAACGAAACAGATAAGGAGATGGCACAGAAAGAGTCAGTCCTCACTCCAGGTTGTGAGTTTACCTAATGATAACCACAAATGCTGCGGAGGTACCCAGAGTGCCTTCAAATAGACGTCAGACGATCTAGCGGTATAACGGCCACGCTCTGCTCTATACAAATATAATTATACAATGATTATAATTATACAATCACGATAGGACCCAAGAATTAAGTTGACATATTAGTGGCAGCACAGTGGCTTAGTAGTTAGCACTTTTGCATTGCAGCACCAGGGCTCTTGGTTCAAGTCCTCACCAGGATGCATGGAGTTTGCATGTTCTCCCTGTGCTTGCATAGGTTTCCTCCCACACTCCAAAGAGGTAGCGCACCCCCTTAAGGGCCGCAGATGAACTGGTATCCCCCACCCTGCACAGTCAGGCACACCCAATTTGCACAGGCACTCCAGAGTCAGAGAACAGTCTGTGAATTTGTTTTTCTGTTTATTGAGGGTTAACAACTTGGATAGGGGTGAGAGGTTATGGGATGCCCACTTGACTTCAACAAAAAACTTTAGGGACAACTCTTCCTATATACAGTCTCTATATACAGCTCCAATTTTTCCTCCAGCACTCACTTCCTTGCATAACTTAACTGGATCACCGTGAAGACCTGACAGTCACTCAGTCAGATTAGAAGCAATGGCCCATTACAGGCAGGAACCCGAGGCCCCTTGGTTGTGTAGCAAGGATTTACAGTGTCCAGCTTGTATCACTCCTGTGGCTGCTAATCCCATCACCACCTTTTCAGATACTGCAAACCCACCTGGCTGCAGCTGCCCCTTTCACTAGGCTAACTTCTCCCCACAGTCCTTCAGATTGACTTTTACCAGCCCACCCGGCTGACTCTTAGAAGATCTTCCAGTAGTGTTGACCTGCTCCCGCTGTTCTCTCTCCTTTCTAATATGCCTCTAGGAAGGGCTTCCTCTGTGTGTTTTGGTAGGGTCCTTCCAGCACCCGAGCCCCGGCCCAAGGAACCACCCCCCAGACTAGAGCACCCTCGAGGGGAACCAACAGCCTCCTCAACACTCCATTTCCATCTTCCACCTGACTCCCCCTCTGGCATGACTCATGCCTATTTATGAGGTAGCCTGCCCCCTGCCAGCCCTTTACTGGGGGTTGGCTGAGGCCCTCATAAATATTCCAAGTAGCTCCTCATAACCTCCACCCACTATGTCTAGAACATTCTCCATTGTCCCAGAAAACAGGGGGAGGCACCAGAGAGGCTGCTAGGATGAGTCATCCAGCCCTGAGTCACTGAACCCTGACCCAGATTCACAACTCAGACCTAGCCCTCAGCCAACTAAATTTACCTACTCTAACATCTAGTACGCAGACTAGAGGGTTCTACACTGGTAAGTCGATTGGCTCATTCTAAAGTTGGCCCTACTATGGTATTCTATTTAGCATACCCAAGGTGGCTGCCTCACCATCTACCCCAACAGTAGCTCTAAATATTAGAATGGAGCACCAGACTAAAACCAGATAAAAGTGTCCAAGACCATCTTGATTGTTGTTAAAAAAATAATAATTATAAAACAGCCAACTTGTTTCGGGGGGGCAACACCGCTCCCCCTTCATCAGAGATCAACACAGGATAAAACAGTGATTTGTACAGATGTATATTGCAACCACTACTAAACTCTCCACATGGAGTAACAACTTGATGGCAGTTGCTGAGCAGCAACTGTGATTTGCAGCTGTGATATGACTTCCTGTTAGAGGGTGGCTACATCCATTCTCCATGGTCCCACTGTATGTAGGAATGTAGCCATACTTTCTTGCTTGCTCCCAAGATAGAGCAGTGCACATGACACAAACGAATGTGCATTGCTTGTTCCAAAGAAAGTGGAGGGAAAAGGAGAGGTTTGGGAGTTCACGGAGGACATTGCAAATTCATCTATTTTTCCCTGAGCCGTCATTTGGCGGTGACTTATGGTGGGTGGGGTCGGTGTCAACTGATTTTTTTTCCCTTGCTGGTTGGCTGCCATCATTCATTGTGATTGATGAGGACTTTGCTAGATGATGTAATTGACGATGGATCTACATTGGGGGGACAGTTTTTTTTTTTTTTTTAAAAAGGACTTGCCAAAAACATTTTTTTATGATTTTATTTACATTTGACATTCTTTTGGTGAATAAGTAGGGGTACACCCATTTACATGGGGGGGGGGGGGTGCTGGAATCTGAGGCCCCCCTCGTTAAAGTGAGCTTCCAGATTCCGATAAGTCACCCTGGTACAGGCCAAGGTTGTGGAGAAGGGGCCCTTCCTCTCATCAACATGGGGACATGGTTCCTTGCCAGGGGAGCCCTCTGGCAAAGCCCCCCCATATCAAGGGCATGTGGCCTGGTATGGTTAAGGAGGGAGAGAGCCACATGCTATTACACCCCCCTCATTCCTGCATGCTTGGATAAGGCTCTGCTATGGAATGCTATGGCGTGGGGTCCTCCCTCAAATCCATACCAGACCCAAAGGTCCTGGTATGAATTGTGGGGGGACCTCCAAACCAATTTTCTTTCTTTCTTTCTCTCTTTCTTTCTTTCTTTCTTTCTTTCTTTCTTTTTTTTTTACTGACAGCTCATTTGTTTGCATTCTGTCGTCATACGAGAATCCCCTGGCTGACCACAGAGATGAGTCACTGGTTGTAAGGATGCTGGTGAGTACCAGCTCCCTACATTAATGGCTCATCCTTGCTGCCAGTGCAGAAATGAGTCACTGGTTCTTAGGAAGCTGACGGGTGCGGCTTCTTAACAACCAAAGTCTCAGGCAAAAACACACTAAAACACATGTACATGCACTTTTAGTGCATCTTCATTGAAGTCTATGGGGCACAAAATCATGCTGCATCACTCCAAAGTAGCAGAGGTACCTTCCCCAAAGAGGCATCGCAGTTGCGTTGCATTGATGTGAATGGGCACCATTGAAATCAATGCAATTTCCATTGTCATGTGATTGTATGCGACTCAGGTCACATCTGAAATCGCACTAGTGTAAGCCAGGCCTTAGATCTACCAAGCATGTAGTGCAAGGGTCTGCTTGATTCTGTGCAAATTAGGTAGTTTTGGTAGGTCCTCATATTAAAAAGATTTGGTAGCTCTAAAGCTGATTGTACAGTCAGACTCTGACATGTATAATGAGCCTTGGATCTACCAAACAACTATCTAGTACAAGGGTATGCCTGACTGGATTACGATGATTTTTTGGCTAGTTTGGGTAGGTCTTCATATTACATTTTTTTTGGTAAATAAAAAGTTGATTGTACAATTATATACAATCTTTATGATTACATTTTTTTATTTCCAAAACTTTTTTTTTTGTAAATGTATTTAATTAACAATACTTCATGATTAGATTTATTTAATGTATGTAGAATTATTTCCACATGTGTATTTTAATGACATATTTATCTGTTTGCCTGAACTTTTGCTTTAAATGTCAATTTCATGATCAAAACTAGAAATTAAACACCTACACTAAGAGATGTATTTATAAAATGTTATATAGCTGTTCATCCATCGAAACTGCATGTTAAATTGTTCTATGTGACTGGGGAAAAATTGAATGTTCTCATGCTACATTCTCTGTCATTTGAAGGTGTGAATTGGGAAAATACCACATTATGGCCAATAGATGGAGCTGAATATCAAAGGAAATAAGTATGATCCTCAGCGCCATCTAGTTGCCGCTGACTATCATAAAAAATAAGTATGCTACTGAGCGCCTTCTAGTTGTTGCTGATCATCATAAGAAATAAATATGCTCCTGAGCACCATCTAGTTGCTGCTCATTATTATAAGAATTAAATATGCTCCAGAGCGCCATCTAGTTGCTGCTAATTATCTTAAGAAATGAGTATGCTTCTCAGCGCCATCTAGTTGCTGCTGACTATCATAGGAATTAAGTCATCTAGTTACTGATTATTCTAGGAAATAAATATGCTCCTGAGCGCCATCTAGTAGCTGCTCATTATTATAAGAAATAAATATGCTCCTGAGCGCCATCTAGTTGCTGCTCATTATAATAAGAATTAAATATGCTCCAGAGTGCCATCTAGTTAATGCTAATTATCTTAAGAAATTAGTATGCTCCTCAGCGCCATCTAGTTGCTGCTGACTATCATAGGAATTAAGTATGCTTCTCAGCGTCATCTAGTTGTGGCTGACTATCATAAAAAATAAGTATGCTACTGAGCGCCTTCTACTTGTTGCTGATCATCATAAGAAATAAATATGCTCCTGAGCGCCATCTAGTTGCTGCTCATTATTATAAGAAATAAATATGCTACTGAGCGCCATCTAGTTGCTGCTCATTATTATAAGAAATAAATATGCTCCTGAACGCTAACTAGTTGCTGCTCATTATTTTAAGAATTAAATATGCTCCTGAGCGCCATTTAGTTGCTGCTAATTATCTTAAGAAATGAGTATGCTTCTCAGCGTCATCTAGTTGCTGCTGACTATCATAGGAATTAAGTATGCTTCTCAGTGTCATCTAGTTGTGGCTGACTATCATAAGAAATAAGTATACTCCGGAGCGTCATCTAGTTACTGATTATTATAGTAAATAAATATGCTCCGGAGCGCCATCTAGTAGCTGCTCATTATTATAAGAAATAAATATGCTCCGGAGCGCCATCTAGTTGCTGCTCATTGTTATAAGAATTAAATATGCTCCAGAGCGCCATCTAGTTAATGCTAATTATCTTAAGAAATGAGTATGCTCCTCAGCGCCATCTAGTTGCTGCTGACTATCATAGGAAATAAGTATGCTCCTGAGCGTCAGCTAGTTACTGATTATTATAGGAAATAAATATGCTCCGGAGCGCCATCTAGTTGCTGCCGATTATCATAGGAAAGAAGTATGCTCCTGAGTGATTACTGATATTGATTATTATAGGAAATAAATATGCTCTAGTTACTTCTGATTATCATAAGAAATATGCACGTGAGCACCATCTAGTTGTGGCAGACTATTATAAGAAATAAGTACGCTCATCAGTGCCATCTAGTGGTGCTGACTATTATAAGAACTAAGTATGCTCTCGAGCTCCATATAGTGGCCAAAATGCGGTATTTACCCCATTCAAGCATTTGAATTGCACAGAATATAGCCTGGAAACAATTGATTTTGCCACATTTGCACAGAACAAATTTACATGCAGTTTACATTAAACCATTTTTTAGAAATACATTCAGTCGTAGAGGTTTAACAGCTATGTATTGTTTTTTTTTTTAATAAATACATTCCTAAGTGATATAAATTGAACAGTTTAATTATCCTGAGTTAAAAACACTCATGCATTTTTAGAGCATTTAGTCTTGATGTATGTACAGATTGGCACAAAACAAAACAGAACCAGAAGGATGATGCAAATGAAAGGATCAGGAAAAAAGGATAAAGATACAAAATATAGCCAGATGAAAAACGTTCAATAAATGTCATAGACAGAAGGGAAATTGGCGGTAAACCTCTGAACACTTTATTGTCAGTATGACCCTTCGGTAGAATATAACAATGACCAAACTGACATAGACTGAGCAGCCAGGCTCTCGGGATGGGAGGAGCCAAGGAGAAATATATTTACCGCAGCCGCCATGATAGGCAATCCCCAGCAGCCAAGCCATCGCTGAAGCTTGCCGTTATCAGCATATTACACCTGCTACAGTTAAGAGATCAGGCTGAATTTTTTTTTCTGTAGCATACTGGGTTTTGGTACTGTTAATTATTCTCTGAGGGTTAGAAGGGCCCTAATCTCTAACTGGCACGCAGCATCGCTAACTGTCTGCAACCTCCTCCTGTAGGAGCTGATAATACAGCATCTGCATGAATGAACTCAATTATCAGGCCCTGTGCAGTGGCACTGACATGACTGCAGGAGCAGATAATAAATGTGCGATGTGTAGTAATGACACGCCGCTCACGATTATCTGCCTGATAGGTATACGTTTACTTCAATTGTTTGGCTATCGGAAAATGACGGCTGATAAACGTTTGGTCTCAGCCACCGCTGCGCTAAAATACCATCTTTTCACCGTGCCCCCTGATGCCAGCCGGGGGGTATATTAACCCTTTTTTTAGGATCTTGGGATTAACATCTAAAAAAACAAACTGTCAAAGCTTGGTCTATACAGATTTAAAGGGTTGTATAGATATGATGTGAACATACTTTTAAAGTACCTGTCAGCTAAATACAACCGCTAGGGTCTGAAAAAAAGTCCTGAGCTTTAGAGGGCAAAATATTAGGGGAGGGGGGGGGCTGCCACATTCTTCATCATAGGATAACTAGGTCAGAGATTGGCACTGGAATTTAAAACTCAGCTCCGGAAATAAAGAAAAAACAATATAGGCTTGCAGTTGGTCCCTGCTGCAAGGGTTACCCACTTTCCAACCTTCTACATGTAAAAATCTGTGTTTTTTGCTAGAAAATTACTTAGAACCCCCAAACATTATACATATTTTTTTAGCAGAGATCCTAGGGAATAAAATGGAGGTTGTTAAAATGTTTTATGTCACACAGTAATTGCGCAGCAATTTTTTAAACGTGTTTTTTTTTGGGGAAAAAATCAAAACACTTTAATGAATAAAAAAAAACAAAAACAAAAAAAAACCCACTAAAGTTAGCCCAATTTTTTTATATAATGTGAAATATGATGTTACACGAGTAAATAGATACCTAATATATCATGCTTTAAAATTGTGAAATGGCGACAAACTACGATACTTAAAAATTTCCATAGGTAACGCTTTAAATTGTTTTACGGGTTACCAGTTTACAGTTACAGAGGAGGTCTTGTACTAGAATTATTGCTCTCGCTCTAACGTTTATGGTGATACCTCACATGTGTAGTTTGAATGTCAAACATATGCGGGCGCGACCTACGTATACGATCGATTTTGTATGCGAGCACGAGGAGATGGGGATGCTTTAAAAAACATTTTTTTATTGTTAGATTTATTTTTGTTTTTTTATTTTTACACTTTCCCCTAAATATTTTTCTGGGATCACTTTTATTCCTATTACAAGGAATGTAAACATCCCTTGTAATAATAATGATAGGTCCTCTTTACGGAAAGATGTGGGGTCTATGACCCACATCTCTCCTCTGTGCTGGAAAGCCTGAGATAAAAAAAAAATAAAATCGATTTCAGGCTTTCCCGCAAAAAAAAAAATAGGATTTTTATAACAGCTTACCTGTAAAATCCTTTTCTTGGAGTACATCACGGGACACAGAGCACCATAGTAACAACTATATGGGTTATAGGCCACCTTTAGGGTCGGTTCACACTAGGACAACTTGTCAGGCGACTTAGCCGCCTGACAACTAGCGTCCCGTTCTGTACAATGGAACCGTTCTAATCGGAGCGACGCAAGTTGCTCCGACTTAGAAAAAGGTTCCTGTACTACTTTGGGGGCGACTTGAGGTGACTTGCATAGACTTCTATATAGAAGTCGTTTTGCAAGTTGCCGCCCCTGTTGTGTCCAGGTCGCCTGAGGCAGTCGCGCTGCCTCAGTGTGAACCGGGGCTTAGGTGAATGGACACTGGTATAACCAAAAAGGAAACAGGAAGTGCCCCTCCCTATATAACCCCTCCCATACAGGGAGTACCTCAGTTTTTGTAGAAAAGCAATATATACATATCCCAACAAGAGGGGAGGGACCTCTGTGTCCCATGAAACCAAGTACTCCAAGAAAAGAATTTTACAGGTAAGCTGTTATAAAAATCCTATTTTCTTTATTGTACATCACGGGACACAGAGCACCATAGTAATAACTATATGGGATGTCCCAGAGCAATGCCACCTGAGGGGAGGGAGACACAAAGCAAATAGCCGCCGCCAGGTGTGAGGACCTATACTACTGCCTGCAACACACTGCGCCCGAAGGCGGTGTCCTCCTGCCATCTTGCATCCATTTGATAGAATCTCGTGAATGTATGTACTGACGACCAAGTAGCGGCCTTGCAAATCTGACCCACAGAGGCTTGGTGATGCACTGCCCATGAAGCACTGACTTCCCTGGCAGAGTGCGCTTTAATCCGAAAGGGAGGAACCTTTCTTTTCAGGCCATAGGCCTGACTAATCACCTGACAAATTCACTTAGCAATAGTAGATTTCGATGCTGCCTGACCCTTTCTAGGGTCTTCTGACAACACAAACAAAACATCAGTTTTTCATATCTCAGCAGTCGCTTTAATTGCTCTCACTACATCGAGAGAATGTAATCATTTTTCTTCTGCAGAACCAGGTTCTGGGAAAAAGGAAGGTAAGGAAACATCTTGATTCAGATGAAAACCAGACACTACCTTTAGCAAAAAGGTTGGGTGCGGACGCAGCACCACCTTATCCTTGTGAATGATTAAGTATGGCTCTTTACAGGAGAAAGCAGCCTATTCTGATACTCTTCTTGCAGAGGTTATCGCAACTAGGAATACCAATTTCCTTGTCAAAAGGATCAAAGGAATATTCCGTATAGGTTCAAAGGCTTTGCAACACAGACAAAACCAGATTCAAATCCCATGGGCATAAGGGTATTCTAACTGGCGGAGTTATCCGAGTTACCCCTTCAATGTCCGGACTAAAGATTGCAAAGCAAGCGGCAAAGGCCGAAATCTGACCCTTGATTGGACTAAAGGCCAGCTTCATTTCTACTCCAAATTGTAGAAAGGCCAGAATTCTTCCTATGACAGACTTACGAGGATGCCAACCCTTGGTTTCCCACCAAGTGACGTAGGCCTTCCAGACCCTGTAATAAATGGTCCTGGAGGCCAGCTTTCTGGCAATAATCAGGGTGGTTACTACCGAACCTGAAAGCCTCTGATTTTTTAGAATGTGGGCTTCAACAGCCACACCGTTAAATTTAGCGTTTGTAAGGCAGGATAGAATACCGGTCCCTGCGACAGCAGGTCCCTGCATACCAGGGTCTTCTGGGCCATGCCGGGGCCACTAGGATTACCGGCTTCCCTTCTTCCCTGATCATGTAAAGCAGCCGTGGTAGCAGCTGAACTGGAGGGAATGCATAAATCAGTGAAAACTGATTCCACGGGATCACTAACACATCTACTCCAAGTGCAAGTGGATCCCTTGTTCTCGCCATAAAGTTGTCCAACTTCTTGTTGAACCTGGACCCCACTAGATCTACGTCCGGTGTAATTTCCACTCCTGGAATGAAAACAGCAGATAGGCAAGGAACATGTTTCTCTGCCCAAGACAGAATATGGCTATTAGAGCCAGACATACTGCCCGAATCTCTAGGATATTGATGAGCAAGGTCTTCTCTGACCACTTCCCTTGAACAGTGGTCTCTTCTAGAACTGCTCCCCAGCCCCATAGGCTGGCATCCATTGTTACTACTTTCTGGGAAACTGGAATGAAGGATTTCGCCTTCTCTAAATTCCTGGTTATCAACCACTAGTTGAGACTCTGTCGTACCTTTGGAGCCAGATTCATTGTATAATCCTAGGCTTGGATCCGTTTGTTCCAAGCAGACAGAATACTGTGTTGCAACAGTCTTGAATGTAACTGGGCATAGGGAACCGATTCGAAGGAAGCTACCATCTTCCCTAATAATCTCATGCAAAGGCGAATGGAAGGACTCTTCTTTGCCTTGACCGCCTGGACCAGCTCTCTTAGAGCGTTGACCTTTGCCTGAGGCAAGAACACCCTTTCCTGGGTTGTGTCTATGACCAGGCCCAAATACTGCAGCCTTCTTACCAGCTGTAAGGATGATTTCTCTAGATTGAGAATCCAGCCCAGGTGTCTCAGATAACTGACTGTTCTGTATACCCCCTGATTTAACCCTGCTATTGACTGATCTACCAGTAGCAGGTCGTCTAGGTATGCTATTATTGCTATACCCTGGCCCCTTAGTCTTGCTTGTACTGGGGCTAACACCTTTGTAAACAGTCGGGGAGCGGTGGCTAACCCGAAAGGCAAGGCCACGAACTGAAAGTGGCACTGCTCTACCGCAAACCACAGAAACCTATGGTGAGTGGGAAATATTGGCACATGTAGATACGCATCCTTGATATCAATGGATGCTAGAACCTCTCCTCCCTGTAGGGTGGAAACAACTGACTGAATCGACTCCATTTGAAAGGAGTGAATGTTTAGGAAGTGATTCAGATTCCTGAGATCTAGAATGGGTCTGACATCTCCATTTGGTTTTGGTACCATAAAGACATTTGAATAAAACCCCATGCCCCTCTCTTCTGAGGGAACCTCTATTATCACTCCCTGATACAGTATCGGTCCAGTGCCAGAAATAAGGACTTTTTCTTTACTGGGTCCTTGGGAATGTTTGATTTTAGAAAACGCGATGGTAGAAACTCTTGGAACTCTAGTTTGTAGCCTAGGGCTACTATAAAGAGGACCCACTTGTCTTGGATTTCCTCTTGCCAAGTTTCTGAAAACCACCGCAGTCTTCTCCCCACTCGGTCGAGCGGGGGCGCCCCTTCACAAGGAAGCCTTGGTACTCTGCTTTGTGGACTTCTGACTCCAGGGCTTTCTGTAGCCCTGTGTCTGGTTATGAGGCTTACCCTTTGCCGCTGACTGTGGAGGCCGTCGAGACTGCCTGGAGGCTGTTGCCCCAGACATCTAATGAGAAGGTTGCAACCTTTCTCCATGAAATGGAAACCCAGCCAAGAGCTTCTTGCATGGTAACTCGGCTCACCAGTTCTTTAGTCACAGAATCCTGCGCATATGTATCAACATGAGCGCAAGGCGAGATGCCTGATGGATAGAATCCTTGATAACGTCCACTGCAAAGTATAGGGCCCTAGGTAGCTCAGCTAAACTTTGGGCCTCTTCAGTTTGAGCAGGAACTTTTTTAATAACCTGCTTGAATTCATCACAAAGGGATTGACAGATGCCTATTGCTGCCACTGCAGGTTGTACTACTGCACCAGCTACAGCAAATGAGGCCTTAAGTAGCGATTCCAACTTCTTATCAGCTGAATCACTAAGTACTTGTACTTGTCCACTGTTCACAGAGGAGATAGCCGCATCTACCGCTGGCAAATCCCATCTCTTTGAGAACTTTTTCTCCATAGGGAAAATCTTTTAGGAGGAAAAAACTGCTTATCTGGGTGATCCCAATCAGCATAAATCAGTTGCTCCAGTAACGGGTGCATAGGGTAAGAATGAGAACCCTGTGGGGGTTTTAGCGAACCCAAAGAGGGGAAGGAAACATTTTCCACCTCTGCAGGAGGCAACTTATATCCAGAACGAACCAAGTCCGTAAGGGATTGGATTAGCAATTTCTGAGATTGCGAAGTTGAGAAAGGTTCTTCAGATGTTGAATCCTCAGAAGAGGAGTCACCTGAACCTCCGTCTCTCAATGGCACCCCAATATCATCTGCCCATTGTTGCTCCAATACTGGAAGGTCAAGGGCAGGAGAAGGTGGGGTCTGCCGCGTTTTCTCCTGGGAGGAAGACGCTAACATCTTGGCTATTTCCCCTTCCAAACCAGCCATAGCCAAAGCCAAATCGTCCTTAGTGATGTATGCAGAGGCTCGGACATTGGAGGTAGCCACCATGCCTGTGAGACAAAATGGCTCAGATTTGCCAGATGTTCCAGGTCTTTCAGGGGAGGATGGAACTGCAGGCATGCGACTAGGAACCTCAGGCTCTGACCGCAGTGACTTTGCACTCCCCCCTGATGAATTATCCCTCCTGCGGGAAAACATAGTCCTAAGCATAAAAAAGCAGAGGTACTAAACAAAGTGCATCTACTGCCGAGCTTTAGTCTAGCAATTTACATAACATGCTGCTATAAATGCTCAGTCTTAATGCTGAGTAAAACGTGCCCCTTAAAAATGCCTGTATCCACATACCCATACAGCTTACATACCAATTGTGTGCTCTGTGTCCCCCCGTCAGCCAACCAGACACTTCCAGAGTGCAAACTTTTTAAGCCAGTGAGCCTTGCGCCTGTGCCGTATCTCACGTGCACTCCGCTCCGCGTTCCAGAACGCCGCCCCCCTTTTTTAAATTATTTCCCTTTTTTAAAGTGAATCATAAAAATATACATTCCTTGTAATCTTTCTGACTTACCTGATCCCAATGCAGGACTGCTGGAAATGATCACAGACAGATCCAGCCTTCACCCATCATGATGGGCCGTGTCATGCCAGACTTTCAAGGACCCGGTCCCCTTTCACGGGTCCACTCCCTTGGACCTGTACAGCACCCTGCCGGAAAACTCTTTGGCTGTATCAACATGGTCCCAGGGTCCAGCTCTCAAAAGAGAAGCATTACAGGCAAAAACTTGTTTCTTCTTCCACGAGGCCCGTCTACCATCTATTTAGTTTTCAAGCATTTTAGATGGATCTTATTGCACAGCCCCTTGATCCTGTCAGGGATTACTTAGCGGAGCTCTCTTAGCACTTCATCAACCGTGACCAACACCTTGGACACTGGCGAAAAAACTGAGGAACTCCCTGTATGGGAGGGGTTATATAGGGAGGGGGACTTCCTGTTTCCTTTTTGGTTGTACCAGTGTCCATTCACCTAAAGGTGTCCTATAAACCATATAGTTATTACTATGGTGCTCTGTGTCCTGTGATGTACAATAAAGAAAAACGTCAGTGTTTACATCATGATGTCGCTTCCGGCCTCCGAGGGTCATAGAGATGCCGGGGACCATCTGGTTCTCAGTCAGCTCTATGGTAAATTTCATTCTCCGGCTCCCCGATCACAGGAAGGGCGAAAGGTGACTCTCACAGCCTGTAAAATCCATCAAGCGGATGAAAAGCCGATATGATGGTCTTTACATTGCAGAAAAAAAAATATCTGAATGATGCCTGCAGCTGCACCCATCATTCAGATATCACCACTTGAAGCCAAGGATGTCATATGACGGCCTACAGTGGGCAAGTGGTTGTAAACCTCTGACATGAAATTTGAACAAAGCATATCCTTCTATAATGGGAACATGCCTCTATCCAGTGTATTAAGTGTCATTCCTGTCTGCTGTCTCCTTCCTCTGTTATCTGCAAGTCAAGTTTTCCTGACACCCAGAAAAAAAAGGTGAAAGGTGGGAGGGGAGCTTCAGCACATTATGGTTGGACTGGATGGACTTGTGTCTTTTTTCAACCTGACTAACTATGTAACATAGCTCATGATTGACAGCCTCAGCTCTGTTCCTGTGTGCTGTGTCAAGGGTGGGGTGGGTGTGTCCCTTCCCTCCAATCAGCACTCACAGCTCTCCTCACTGAGCTCTGCAGTGTGTAAATTTAGCTCTCTACCCCCTTATACAGGAGGATTTGTTAAATATCTGTGTATCACCTGAGGCCAGTCACTTCACTGGCATAAATTGGGATTTACAACCAAAGGATAACTAAATGCAACATTTTTAGTTTTGGATAGAGTGGGGAGGGAAGAACACCTGTCGAGGCTTTATTGCTGTCTGTGTCCCCGTTAGGCAGATTCGTCCTCTCTAGTTGTCCTGTTTACCATTATCAAAAAGAAATTTTGGTTTGTCCTCAGAACAGGAATAGAGGGGAAATTTTCCATTGGGGATGCTAGTTCTGGTGACAACATGATATTCCCTCACTTTTGATGGATTTCCTCTCACTTCCTGTTAAGGCTGTGGGACAGGAAGTGATTTTTTTTTATATTGTGAAAGATAATGTTATGCTGAGTAAATTGATACCCAACATGTCAAGCTTCAAAATTGCGCCCACTCGTGGAATGGCGACAAACTTTTAACCTTAAAAATCTCCATAGGCAACATTTAAACATTTCTACAGGTTACCAGTTTTGAGTTACAGAGGAGGTCTTTTGCTAGAATTATTCCTCTTGCTCTAAGTCTAAGCGATACCTCACATGTGTGGTTTGAACACCATTTATATAAATTTAAGCAAATTATGCATGCGTTTGCTTCTGGGCGCGACGCACAGAAGCAAATTATTTTATTTTATTTTTTTTCTCATTTATTTTTATTTTTTATTTTTACACTGTCCCTTTAAAAAAAAACTGGGATCACTTTTATTCCTTTTACAAGGAATGTAAACATCCCTCCTAATAGAAAAAAAGCATGACAGGACAGAGCATGATGAGGTCAAAACGACCTCAGATCTCACATTTACACTTAAATGCAATAAAAAAATAAAAAATAAGTAAGATGTCAATAAAAAAAAAAATTCCCCTTTAAGGCCGTTGGGCGGAAGTGACGTTTGATGTCGCTTCCGTCATCCAACATCATTGAGTCGAGTGGGGGCCATCATTCCCTCACTCAACACAGTGCCTCAGAAGGGAAAGGATCGGATCGTCTCTGCCGCTACCAGCGTGTCCGGTAAGCAGCTGAGACCAAAAGAGCACACACGACTTCAGGCAAATCTTCAGGTGCAAATGAATGACATGTGCAGACCCCGTCTCACCACCATCCAATGCGAATAAAATAAAGAAATGGTCGCACTCTGAATTTCCAAAAAACTTGCTTGATGTACCTTTATTGTCACAAGTGTATAAGACAAACACAGAACAAGCAGTTGACATGTTTCACAAGCGATAGCTTGCTTGTTCACAACAAAAGTAGCATACACTAAGCAGGCTGTTTAAGGAGTACACCCTAATGAGGCACACCCAAAACCACCTGCTTAGGATTACGCTAACTGCAAAAAACATTTCAGCTGACATGTTAAAAACATTACAACGTTTAAAATGTATGTATATACATGCAAACACTGACAGACCTCAAAAAAGGAGAAATTGATCAAAACAAAAATGTCCATAAACAAGATATCCATGAGACAAAATGTCATATTACCCATAAATAAATGAAAACAACAGAAAAAAGAACAAAAACACACAAAACAAAGAAAAATCAATGTATTTATTTCCAGCCTACTAATGCCCGAAAAAGATGATTGTATATATACATTCTCAAACCATCTATTGAGTCTAAATGCATATGTATACTGTATACAAGATAAGTATAAATTATAAGTGTAAACTTGTTCAGAAGGGCATAAGAGGCGAGCTGCTATAATGCTGTCCAGCAAAAAATACATATGTATATGGGCTTGAGACAAAAACAAAATCAATCAAGCCCTAATACAGATGCATTTAAAAAATGGTGCTCAAACAAAAAAATACAACAAGAAACAAAGTTGCTATTGCATGATAATAAATTATCTATGAGTCCTAATGGGAACAGTGTATAAATGACAAATGGACATGTGCCAATAACTGGATATGTATAAGAGGATAAGAAAAACTCAAAAGTGGCGAGAAAAACGAACCAAAACCTGTGTATATATATATATATATATATATATATATATATATATAAATACGGTATATATATACCGTATATATATATATATATATATATATGGATACAGATGTAAACACAAACGCATGCCCAAAATATATATAACACAAACCATCCTGGTTAAATGGTTAAGTATGAAAGTGTGAGATGTCCCACTCATGGTTCATTCCGAAAGGTTTTCAGGTATTAAAATGAAATATCCAAAAAACCTCCCTTTTACAAAGGATTTTAAAGAAATCTCCTCCTCTTTTGTGTGTCTGGACTTTCTCCAAAATCTGTACCCCCACCGTGGCACTACTGCCACTGTGGTACTGGTTAAAGTGTCTTTAAATTGGAGACGGGTCACTTCTTGGGGTTTTTTATTGAGTAAGGCTGTAGCTGGATTAGGGTCCAGTGAGTAGTTAAATAATAGGGAAAGGATATGGAAAATTTCAGTCCAAAAGGTTGTAACCAGTGGACAGGTCCACCAAATGTGGAGGTGGGTGCCTGCTTCTGTGAAGCCGCGAAAGCAGAGAGAGGAGTATGAGGCAAGGATTTTTGAGATCCGGGCAGGAACAAGGTACCAGCGCATGAGGACTTTATAGTTCGTCTTCAATGCTACGATATTTTGAGAGGCCGATTTAGTGGCTTCCCAAATGTCTGTCCAGTCTTTGGCGTCTAGTTGAAGTCTTGGATGTTTAATTTGGAGATATCAGAAAAGTTCAGTGCTCGGGAGACCATGGGTTTCGCATAGGGATGGGAATGGCTTAAACGTGTCGGGTGTGGTAAATTTATAAGCTCGGGTAAGATTGGATGAAGTCCATCTGTTGAAGCACTCGGTAGAGATCCAAGCCGGGTAAAAAGCCGGGTGGCGGAGATATGACAGAAGTGGGTTATGTGGGGATTGGAGGTTTTGCTGTCACGCGGGCGGAGCCATAGCATGTTGGCTACTGATAATGGATCGCAGTCAACAGATTCAGTTGCTACCCATAATGGTGTTTCTTGTGTGGCGTGGTATTTAGGTAGCTGGGCTACTTGTGTGGCTTGAAGGTATTTCGTAAAGTTGGGGATTCCTAGGCCCCCCTTGTTTTGGGAAGGAAAAGTATGTTTCTGACGATGCAAGGTCTGGTTTTGCCCCAGATATATTGGAGTGTACGTTGTTGTAAGATTCTAAGAAAGTGGGATGGGACAGGGATCAGTAATACCCGAAATAAGAACAGTATTTTTGACAATATAGTCATTTTAAGGACTGTGATGCGGCCCAGCCATGCCAGGGGTAGCGCAGACCATGAGGACATGAGTTTGGATAGTTGCGTTAGCATTGTGGGGTAAGTAGCTGAGTATAACACCGCAGGGTCAGCGGTTAGGTTGATGCCAAGGTAAGGGATAAAATGGGATGACCAGGAGAATGAGAGAACCTGTTGGAGTTGGGTAAGGAGTGACAGAGTTAGTGAAATGTTAAGGACTTTTGATTTTTGTGGGTTCACTACTAGGCCCGATATGACTGCAAATCTGTCTAGGGTCTTAAGAAGATTAGGGGAAGAGATTAATGGAGATGAGAGGAAAAGGAGGATGTCGTCTGCGAACAGGCAAAGTCTATAGTGATGTCCTCCCAGCTCAACGCCTTTTATATCTGGATTAGAATGGATTAGTTGGGCTAAGGGTTCTATAGCTAGAGCAAAAAGGAGTGGGGATAGGGGGCATCCTTGTCTTGTCCAGGGAAGAGGTAAGACTTATATCCTGCATATCATAGATAGGCTGTGGGGAAGGTGTAAAAGGAAGATATCCACAATAGAAAATGGGGACCAAATCCCCAGCTACAAAGTACAAAGTTCAGATAGGGCTGATTCGCCTTTGGGGGCAAACTGGGCCAGGATGAGATCATTGGGTAAGACAAGAACCACCTGCTGGAGATTTGTCTAGCCTCAATGGCCTGTGTGTGGTAACAGAATGTGGGAGGAAAACAGGAGTGACTTTGTAGTCTTACCATGAACATATAATGTTATAATTGTAGGAACAAACATAGCAAACCAATTGAGAGCATAGGAGCCCACAAACACTTAACCGTTTGATCCGCACCTGATGGTCCCATAACCCATAGGGGTGTCACCGCACCTAGATAAGTCTCTAGTTGCGTGAATATCTCACCTATAAGGTTGTGGATTCTCGTAGGAAAGGGCGGTCAGATGAGGAATCACAGGGGAGTAGCAGAAAAAAGTGTCTGCGAGAAACATCTCGTGGCTAGGTTCCCAAGGTGTAAGTAACAAAACTATTGTTTTAGTAAAGAGAGGGGGTCATAGATCCAGCAACTTAGTTTCCAGCCCAATTTAATGGAGCGGGGAAATTAGTTTATGGAAGTTAGTTTCCAAAAGAATAAAAAAGGGGGGGATGAAAAAGTAAGATGTGCCCTAGGGGCTAAAGAACTATTTAGCAACAGCAAACCCTGTTAGTCATCCTCGTCTTCCTTCCTTAGTGGTAAATGTGGATTCAGTTGGGGGTTAGGAGGTGGTGAGAACAGTAAGTAACACACGTGTGGGGTGACTGGAGCACTAAGGAGAAGGCAGGGAATGCAGAAGAGTCAGTTCAAGATCAAAAATAGTATGGGTTCCCTGTATGGATAAAAAAACGGGCGAATACCCTGGAATGTAGGGAATCTCCATCAGTCCATGGAATCAGGTGGGTCCAGAGGGGGGGATCCGAATCTACCACGTTTGGAGGAGCTCCGGTTGTCAGCCGTAGAGATGGAAGCGAAGGTCTTCTGTGGTGAGTTGGATGCAGATCATCGTCTTTGGCATTGGTCTTTGGGTGAGGGTGTTGGGGCGGCGAGGTACAGATCCTGGGGGAGAGATTGGAGGTCTTCTTGCGATTTGCAGGCGTGTTTGCGGCCCTTGTAGGTAAATTGAAGAGAAAAGAGGAACCCCCATGTATAGGAGATATGGTGGCTTTGAAGAACTTGGAGTTGGTTTAAGCGTTCGGCGCTTGAAGATGGTCGATTGTGCTAGATCTGTGAACAGCTGATTATCATGGCCTTAGAATTTGAGGGCTTCCTTCTGTCATGATGCTTGGAGGAGCTGTTCCTTCGTTCTAAAAAAAGAAGTTTAGTGACTATATTGCATGGGGGGCCCTCCGGCTTGCGTGGGGTAAGTGCTCTGTGGATTCGGTCCATTTCCAGGCGTTCGATGGGGATGGATGGAGCAAGTTCTTTGGAATAGGGCAGTGGTAGTGGATTGGATGTCAATCACTTTTTTTAGGGATGCCTCCAATACAGATATTAACATATAATAATATCAGCGCTTTAGTCCTTATAACGATCAATAGTAGTTACTTGGTATCAGAACAGTCTCTAAAAAGTCCATATTGGTGGGTAGGTATATTGGCAGATAAACTCTTTTGTCTTTAATGATCACCAGCGCTGAGGGCAGCTTTCATGGAGAGCGAAGCCAGCTCTTAAAACGACCATATAAAACAAAACGGAGAAAGCACCTCTGAGTGCAAGCATTTAATTAGACATATTAATCACATAAGTACACTTACAGTAAAGATAGACGGGGTTGAGTAGCCGTAAAAGAGTCATCTGGGATCAGTAGAACGTCCAAATAGCGTGTTCCTATGATGTGACTCCAGAGGGACGGCTGCGGACCTCCACTCTGGGTGACAGATAGTAAGGCGGCTAAGTTGGATTGGGGCTTCCGTGTTCCGGAAGCCCCACTAGCATTCTCATTGGTTAAACACGAACCATGGGTGTACTGGACAAAGGACTGTACCAGTCCTATATCCTTTGTCCAGCACACCCATGGTTCGTGTTTAACCAATGAGAATGCTAGTGGTCATCAACATAGGATTATTTAAGATTAGATCCTTTCCGCCTTCCCCACACTTGAAAAAGGAGCGCGCATGCCCACTGTGAGCTTCGCGCATGCTCTGAAACGCGTTGTGTGCCCTTGTCTACTACAGTCTCTCGGTGACGTCACACGCTCATAGCGAGCGGCCGGAACACGGAAGCCCCAATCCAGCTTAGCCGCCTTACTATCTGTCACCCCGAGTGGAGGTCCGCGGCCGTCCCTCTGGAGTCACATCATAGGAACACGCTATTTGGACGTTCTACTGATCCCAGATGACTTTTTTACTGCTACTCAACCCCGTCTATCTTTACTGTAAGTGTACTTATGTGATTAATATGTCTAATTAAATGCTTGCACTCAGAGGCGCTTTCTCCGTTTTGTCTAATACAGATATTAGATCTGCGGGCTCGGTTTTCAAAATCCTCCAATTGGGATTGCAGGGATAGGTTTTTCTCTCTGAGTCCTTCCAGGTCATCAGCCTGGTTACTGACAGTGAGTTCCAGGCTGCCAACTCTCTGTTCCAATTCAGTTGTGCGGTGACCTAGCTTTCTGATTTCTTTAGTGAGGCGCTCTGTAATTTGGTCAGATGTTTGACACAGGGCCCTCTGAAAGCATGCGCTCGAACTGGTGGAAGAGATCAGGCTGTATATTGGTAGCTTGTGAGGGCAGAGGGGAAGCCAGGATATCACAATCCGACTCACCCTCATCTCTGTGCGGGAGCTGTTTCATCCTGGGAGAGTGCTTCGAGCCCGTATGCTGAGGAGACATCTTGGAGGAGGCCCGGGTGAGTACTTCCTGGATCGTTTTGGGCATGGGTTTCTGTCGGGAGCCGCCCAGCACCATGGTGGCAGCTGCGGAGTGTTCCTGTGGCTTATACGGTGCAGCGGGTGTATGTGACAGGGGCCTGGCTTGATTTTGTGCACTAAAACAATTCAATTGACTAAAAATACGACTAAAATGCCATTTTAGTCAAAAATCTATAGCTAAAACTAAATCGAAATTTGATGTCAAAATTAAAGGGGTTGCATAGGATGCATTAAGGTGAAAAAACACCTGGCAGTGACCGGCCCCCTAGCCCCCCACGTTTTACTTACCTGTGCCTTGAATTTCTGTCGGCGGAGACGCGCTCTCCCTTTCTCCACGGGGTCCCAGCTCTGGAATAGAGCTATTGGCTCCTGCTGCTGTCATCCAAATCCAATGAAGCGAGCGTTGGGGTGCGGGGCCGAGTCCGATATTCGTGTCTATGCAAATGCTGGACTCAGGAGCTCGCAAGGTAACCCCCCCCCACGGCAAAGCGCTTCTCCTAGGGGGTTATCTGATGCGGGAAGGAGCCACGTGAGCCGCCGGGGGACCCCAGAAGAGAATGTATGATATGTTTGTTATTTAAAAAAAAACAAAAAAATGAGCCTTTACAGTCACTTTAACACTGAATGGCAGGCAGAGATTTGCATGACGGAAACATTTTTAGAATTTTGTTTTGTATTTATTTTGTCCGAATTTCAATTTGTTATTTTCATCAGACCAGGCCACTTTCATTCATTGTTCCATGGTCCAGTCCTGATGCTCACATGCTCATTGTAGGTGCATTTGGCTGTGGAAATGGGTCATCATGGACAACCTGACCGGTCTGCTACACAGCCCCATACACAACAAACTGCAATGTCCATTTTTTATGCTTTCAATACAACATCTTCAGGGACAACATGTTTACTTGCTGCCTAATACATCCCACCGACTTTCAGATGCCACTGTAATGAGATAATCAATGTTATTCACTTTACCTGTCAGTGGTCATAAAGTTATGGCTGATCAATTTAAATGCTCCTTATGTCTAGGGGTAGATGAACAGGCATTTAGAATGTGAATATGATCTTTTTATTGTATATAATCTTTAAAAGGGGCTCAATTGCATCACACATAACACATGCATTGTTTTCATTAGTATGCAATATGTAAAAGGATCATTTCAGTGTAATAAAGAATATATCACATGGATTAGCCGGCTCTATGTACATCATATTCATTGATTTTTTTCTGGGACGTTGTATGTCAAATTCAGTTCTCAAACATGACTGCATGCATGTTGCACCTTAAGCACATGCATGTAAAGGGAAAATGTTTTTTTTTCTATTTTATCTGGTTGCCGTGGAGACAGTAAGGGTCTTCATACACTTTACAATCTAACTATACAATCTCTGTACAATCAATTTTAGATTTACCAAAACCATGTAATATGAATTTATGAATACCTCAACCGTCCAATTAAAGAGTATGTAAACCCAACATTTCATATTCCTGATATGTGTCTGCTGTACCATGTACTTGTATGAGAAAGTCTCCTGTTCTCTTTGTATTGCTTCATGTGTGTGAAATCCCTGGTGTTCCTATCAGTCCCTCTACTTTCCTCTTAAAAACTGACCACACTAAGCAGAATAACACACCATTGTCAGTTCTCTAGAAATGTTGGGAACTCAGCCTGCTCTCCTCCAAAGATCAGCCTTGTTTTGACACACCTCCCCTGCACAGACTATCACGGGGAAGATCAGTGAGCTGTTGTTTCTCTTCCCTCACCTCTCTGTGTTGCTGAGAACAGAGGGAATGTGATCACTTATATAAAAGGGAAAAACAGGTATGTATAATGTTTTTTTTATATCTATACACAAATGTTTTGCCTTTTTTTAAAAAAATGGAATGGGTTGTTTTACAAGGTGATCGTTTACAATAATTTTAATTTGTATCCAATCAGGCAGAACCTGGCATTTTTTTTTAATGCAACAAACACACACAATTTACTTTAGATCCACCAAAACCCGTAGTAGGTTTTGGCAGATCTGAAGTAAATTGTGTGTTTGCGCTACATTAAAAAAAATGGTGGTTTTTATGACAGAAGAGACCCTATTGGCTTCTGTCATAAACCCTTTCCCTGCCTGTCAGCTTTTATGTACACTGAGCCACAGATTCACAGCTCTTGTACATTTATGGTACAACTCTGTGTCTTGATGATGTGACTCCCATGCACGGGAGTGACGTCATCGCAGCCTGGCCAAACCAGCTAAAGAGTTTGAACCTAGAAAAAAAAACGGGAGAAAATAGAAGTTCCTTGAAAAGGTTGCAATGACGAAACGCATTGTGGCAGAGTTACGTAACATCATCCCACACATGGCCCAGGCTTACTCCAGGCTGAGCGGTGGAGCCAGAACTGAACAAATAACACAGCGGTTTATTTGAGTGCTGGAAGACAGTACATGACAATGTGAGTCTTATTGAGCTTTATTTTAATAAGAAATGCTATAGCACTTTTTTATTATTTTCTCCCATGGCCTGCATAAGTGAATGAGTCTAAAAGGTGAAGGAGAGAAGTCCCACAGTATATGAAGGTGGCCAGTCCTGAGAGATATTAGTCTGTGGTGGATTACCCGAGTGGGCACAAAGTGGAGGAGTGGTGGAAACCCCTTGACTTGTATTTTGAGCGCAAGGTGACCTAGGACTAAGTGGGTCAGTTGATCTGGTGAGTGCGGAGTGTGGGTGAAGGTACTCATGTGGTGCATTTTAAAAGAGTGAAGAAACGGAAACAGTACAGAAATTTTACTGTGTCCTGTTACACTGAAACTGGGACATTTTTGTTTATGCACTTTATTCTTATATAGAGATATATGAATTTGATCTAGAAATTGCAATTTATTTTTGTATATAGGTATATGAATTTTTTGGTGTAGGCGCACGTATGAATTGATGGAGCACTTTAGGTATTAATGGGTATATAGTTACTCAAGCGCTGTGCATAGGTGTGTGCAGGGGGTATGCCGGATGTGCCTGGGCACACCCTCATCACCCCTTGTGATGCAGATTCCCCCTGCTGATATTTCACCTAAGCCCCCGAACAGGGCTTCTAAAAAAAATAGTAAAAAATAAAATAGTAAAAAAAATAATTTAAAACAATTTAATAATAGAAAGTCCACTGCCCTACTACATTTTAAAATGTTTTTTTTTTTTTACATGTATTTATAAGTGTGTGTGTATATGTATATATATATATATATATATATATATATATATATATATATATATATATACATATACACTGGTACATTGTGGTTAAAATCTTCTGGGGGCCCGTTTTTATTTTTTTTTTTTATGCAGAGATTTATTTCCGCTTTAAGTTTATTGAAAACCTAAATTTTTGCATTTGTCACAAGAGCAGGAAGTGAGGGGAAATCTTCTAAAGGTTACAAATTTTCTGGTGACAGCTGTGTGATATGAGAATTGCCCACCCTTCATTTATTATTATTATTATTATTATTATTATTATTATTATTATACAGGATTTATATAGCACCAACAGTTTTACGCAGCAATTTACAATATAAAAAGGAGACAATACAGTTATAATACAATAAAATACAAGAGGATTAAGAGGGCCCTGCATAGAAGAGCTTACAATCTAATAACATTTAAGGTGAGATTTAGGTTCCCATGTTTCCGCACTAACATGCACAATACATAGTAAACGTACTAGTGCAATGCTATGCCATTCATTAATTTTCAACAGCACCCCAATGTATTTTTAATGAACACCTGTGGCAACACAATAACATGTGTTGCAGTGGAGTGAAAAGTACTATGTTGCACCAACGCACCTAATGCGCATTGCATGTGGGTTCACATATGGGTCTATTTATAATAAAAAAACACAATGTGTAAATGTCTCAACATTCGAACAGTCATCACAAATAGTTCAAATAATGTATCTAATATGCAGGTTTTTTTAATGATTGTCAGCTCCATCTAGTGGCCGTAATGCAGTATTTTCCTGTTTGAAGAATTGCGACCATTGGGTGGAGCTGATGATCGTAGGAAATAAAAATATCAAACACATAACAGAGATTATTTGTGACAGCTGAGAGAATACTAAGACATTCCCACAGCAAACCTTTTAAAAATAGACTCCTTAGATTCAGTAATTCACCCTAAGAAATACATTTTGGTATTTCTTTCAGTGTCCACATTAATGAGGCAACACCATACTGGACATGTCCAGGACTTTTCAGTTTATGTATCTTTATGCAATAAAATGAGATATACAGTGTCATTAGAAAAGGCTAAGATGCTGATTTTCTACTGCTCGTTTTTTGATAACTGTAGCAATTATTTAAAAAGTAAAGCTGACAACAAGCATATTAGTTTTGCATCAACTTTGTTTTAAATGTAATTGAAAGCCGTGTTTGCTGATGGTCAGGGCTTATTTTCAGCGGGAACGCAGTTCCGGCACCTCCAGCACTGAATGTATTCTATGGCAAAGTGTGCTGGAGAGTCAATTGATGCTGACTGCTGGGGGATCTATTGTCACTGGGGATCTATTTTTTTGTGGGGGTCTGTTATTGCTGGGGTGGTATTTTGTTGCGGGGATCCATTGTTGCTGGGGGGGAGGTCTTTCGTTGTGTGTGGGGGGATCTATTGTTGCTTCTTGGGTGGGCTCTATCAAATTCCATACAATTTAGTAGCACAAAATGATACTTGGTTCTGTATTTTCTAAAAAGGGGTGGTACTGGGAGGTGGGTAGGGGGTGGAGCCACGAGACAGTGCTTGGAGGTGGGTAGGGGGGCAGAGATGAAGGGGGACTCATAAGGGATGAGTTCCTGCGCCTATTCTCTGAGAAAAAAGCCCTGCTGATGGTGCTATACTTTAACAATGACAGGGACATGTGAATGACAGGGACACTTGCCTATTAAATTTAGGTGACCATGGACTTCCAAGGAAGAACATTATTACTGCATGAGACTATAGTTAATAAAAACTGAATACATTATATGACCAAACAGTTATGCACACTAGAGATGAGCATGGGTATGGTCCAAACTCAACATGGAAGAAAGCTGTTGCTCTTCCCAAATCAGCACCCAATTAGCTGTAGCCTGGGCATTCCCTGCCCGGCAGACACATGGGTAGGGATGCTTGTGACATCAATGACCCGATGTGGCCACATGGCCAGATTTAAACAATGTCATGGACCAAATATAGCTATGTTGCCATATTATGTCAATGCTGTCACAAGCATTTGTTATATTCTGCAGGAATGCCTTGACTGCAGCTGATTCTGCACTGATTTGGTGGAAGTGACAGCTTGCTTCCAGGTTCAGTCTGACCTAAATTTGGACCAAACTCAGGCTCATTCATAGTGAATACCAGAGCATCAGACTTATAAGAGCTTGTTGGACATTCCATTTTAAAACCATGGGCATTACAGCCTTCACGTTTGGTTTTGCATTCCACATGCTTTTGGAGTAGGGTTGCCACCTTTTCTTCAAGCCAAACTCGAACAGTTTAGAGGCGGCATTTTTTTGGAGGGTATACGCTATAAGATTGTAAAAGACCTGGGACACTTTTGGTGGCCTGAAAGAGAGTATTAAATGTGGTGCATAGCTCACCGCAGCAAACAGTGCGCATGGCTGAATTGTGAGTGTTCTGCACAGAATTCAGGGGTTAGATATGTCCTGAGGAGAGGGCTAGTGCTAGCAGGGGGGAGGGGAGAGTTAGATGTATGCTGGGGGGGGCAGTGCTCAAAATTTTTTGAGGGGGCGCAAACAAACTGAAAAATTCTGGAAAAAAACCCATCAATTGTAGCCTCACTGTGCCCCCTAAAATGCAGCAACTGTGCTCATCAAATGCATACATTGTGCCTATCAAATTCATCCGCTGTGCCCATCATATGCAGCCACTGTGCCCATAAAATGCAGCCTCTGTGCCCATAAAATGCAGCCTCTGAGCCCATCATATGCAGCCACTGTGCCCAGCATATGCAGCTTCTGTGCCCATCATATGCAGCCTATGCCCATCATATGCAGCCTCTGTGCCCATCATATGCAGCCTGTGCCCATCATACAGCATCTGTGCCCATCATATGCTGCCTGTGCCCATCATACAGCCACTGTGCCCATCATATGCAGCCTCTGTGCCCATCATATGCATCCTCTGTGCCCATCATACAGCCTCTGTGCCCATTAAACAGCCTCTGTGCCCATCATACAGCCACTGTGCCCATCATATGCAGTCTCTGTGCCAATCATACAGCTACTGTGCCCATCATATGCAGCCTCTGTGCCAATCATACAGCCTCTGTGCCCATCATATGCAGCCTGTGCCCATATGTGCTGGGGGCACTTGGGGAGGGGTCAGATATGTGCTGGGGGGGGGTGCTTTGTGAGAGAAGAGGGCCAGTGTAAGGGGGAGGGGTTAGGGGGTAGGATATGTGCTGGAGGGGTCCCTTTGGGAAGGAAGAAAGGTTGTCAGTTGCCAGTGGCCAGGTAAGCAGCTGATCAGACCGATTTGTGTCTGATCGGCTGCGTGGGAGTCCGGAGGAGAGTTGGGGTCAAATAGACCCCAACTGTCTCCATAAAGAGGACCTGTCACGGTCCATGCTATCACAAGGGATGTTGTTCATCCCTTGTGATAGCAATAAAGTTAGTACAAAAAAAGTGTAAAAAAAAATATTTTTGTATAAAATAAATAAATAAATAATACATTTTTTTTTAAAGTGCCCCCATCCCACCGTGCTCATGCGCAAATGAGTACGCATACGTTACTCCCGTGCGTATATGTAAACGGCGATTGAACACCACACGTGAGGTATTGACACGAATGCCAGAGCGAGAGCAAAAATTCTAGCACCAGACCTCCTGTGCAACTCTAAACTGGTAACCTACAAAGGCGTTTAAAGCGTCGCCTATGGAGAATTTTAAGCACCGTCGTTTGCCGCCATTCCACGGGCAGATGCAATTTTAAATCATGACATGTTAGGCATCTATTTACTCGGCGTAACATCATCTTTCACATTATACATAAAAATAGGACTAGCTTTAGTGTTTTGTTTTATTATAATTCATGAAAGTGTTTTTTTTTTCCCAAAAAAATTGTGTTTGAAAAACCACTGTGCAAATACCGCGTGACATAAAAAATTTCAACACCCACCATTTTACTCTATAGGGTCTCTGCTAAATAATAAAAAAAATATATATATATATATATATATATATATATATATATATATATATATATATATATATGTATGTTTGGGGGTTCTAAGTAATTTTCTAGCAAACAAAAGTAGATTTTTACATGTAGGTGTGAAGTGTCATAAATGGCCTGGATGTGAGGTGGATAATGTAACACTCATGCTGTATATGATGTGCACATTTTTATGCAAGAGATACAAATATAAATGTATGGAAGAGCCCTGGGGCCATCATAAAAAAAAAACTGAATTCTGACTTTGAAACTCAGAATTCTGAGATTGAAATTCAGAATTGTAAGTTTAAAAAAAAAATACAGAATTCTGAGATTCAAAGTCAGAATTCTGAGTTTCAAAGTCAGAATTCTGACTTTTAATCTCAGAATTCTGACTTTTAATCTCAGAATTCTGTATTTTATTTTTTTTTAAACTTACAATTCTGAATTTCAATCTCAGAATTATGAGTTTCAAAGTCAGAATTCATTTTTTTTTTTTTTTTATGATGGCCCCAGGGCTCTTCCATAATAAATGTAAACCTATCTTCCACAAATAAAAAGGGATTATCTTTACTTCCTATAAAAAAAGAATGGCAATGCATGAAGAAAGACTATGGAGAGAAAAAGATGGCTTGTGTGCTGTGGACAGTTACTGAGTGCCAGATTATCCTCTGCTGCCCTCTAGTGGTTAACAATTTAACAACTTCTATATATCTATTCCTAATGTTCTCAAACATGAGAAAGATCATCAAGACATTATTAATGATTGTCCATTAGAGGGAGATTTCAGCAATTTGGTGCAATTGCTATGTCTTAACGTGTTTGTCTGGGGAAAAAAAAATCCAGTATCTCTCTAAAAAAAAAAACACACATTGCAAGTAAAGAAAAATAACAGCTGGTCTGCCAGAAATATGGTATGTGCCTAACTTCTTTCACTTCACTCTCTGTCCAGGTGATGACATGTATCATCGCAAAAGAGGTAAGGGGAAATCTTAAAGAGGACACAGGCAGCAATGAAAATCTTGTTGCAATTTTCCCTAAGGTATCCATAGGCAAATAAAGGTTATAGTGGGGTTTAACCACTTCAGCTTTCTTTTGGTGGTATTTGTTCACCTCTGCGTTTTTTATTTTTTGCGCTATAAACAAAAAAAGAGCGACAATTTTAAAATGTTTTACTTTTTGCTATAATACATATCCAAAAATATATATATAAAAAAAATGTATTCATCAGTTTAGGCCAATATGTATTCTTCTACATATTTTTGGTAAAAAAAAATCGCAATAAGTGTATATTAATTGGTTTGTGCAAAAGTTATTGCGTCTACAAAGTAGTGGATAGATTTACGGACTTTTTTTTTTTTTTTATAATGTTTTTACTAGTAATGGCGGCAATCTGCGATTTTTGGCGGGACTGCGACATTGCGGCAGACAAAGCTGACCCTATGTCAGTGTTTCTCAACTTCAGTCCTCAAGGCGCCCCAACAGGTCATGTTTTCAGGATTTCCCTCAGATGAAACAGCTGTGGTAATTATTAAAGGCAGTGAAACTGATCAAATCACCTGCGCAAAATAATGGTAAGCCTGAAAACATGACCTGTTGGGGCGCCTTGAGGACTGGAGTTGAGAAACACTGCCCTATGTAACACTTTTTGGGGACTAGTGACATTATTACATTGATCAGTGCTATAAAAATGTACTGATCAATGCATAAAAGACACTGGCAGGGAAGGGGTTAACACTAGGGGGCGATCAAGGGGTTAACCTGCATTCCCTGGGTGTGTTCTCCCTGGGGGCTGCCAGAGACACGACAGAGATCGCTGTTCCCGATTACTGGGAACAGCAGATCTCTGAGATGTCTCCTGTCAGAACGGGGATCGCCTTGTTTACATAGGCAGATCCCCGTTCTGCCTCTGTGTACCTCATTCGCAGTTCGCTGGTGGACATCGAGTTCATGGGATCCATGGGCGCGTGCGCCCACAGTTTCAAATGCACGGACCGCCGTACATGTACGGCGGCTCGTGCAGGAGAGCCAATCTGCCGCAATATAACTGCGGTGGCTGGTTGGCAAGTGGTTAAAGTTGACCTCCATCTCTAGCAATTCCCAGTGTATTTTTTGAATTTTGAATTTTGCGTATATATCTTTTTTCAGACGTCTTCAGGATGGTCATTTGACATGCAGAGTCTTCTTTAGTGCTGTGTGGTCTTCATTGATGCAGAAAGCATCACTGGCATGATGATACCAAGCAAGCTGCAAGAAAAAAAATGTAGTGGCAATTGGGGGGGGGGGGGGGACAGGAATTTGACTTTAAGGACTTGTTCACACTTGACTAAATTTCTAACGCTTAACATTTGACCCAGGAACTGAGAGTGTGTTATTCGAAGGGCCCAGCAAATGCCTGCCATTCCATCTTGTCCTATTTGCACTGCTGGGCCCTTCGAATCCCACACCCACAGTTCCCAGGTCAGACATTTCCAGGCGACTACCATTAGGTCATGAGCATGTGATGTCTTGCAGATTTTTAAGTATGGGTCCTCATTTTGGTTGATACCCAATGTTTGCAATAACTGAATACATTGAATTACGCGTATCATATATTCCTAAACTATTTCTACTTTATAGGCAATTGTGTATGCATCAACCCCTGAGGAAGTGAGGCTATGTCACGAAACGCGTCGGGTTACATAGATGCAAGTTCACACCTATTGTGGATTGATCTTTGAAACACTGTACTTGGCTATGGAATTAGAATGTATATATTGACCGATCTGCTTAACTATTTGACAATTATGTCACTGTTGATCTGTTGGAAATTGTATTTACCAATAAATCTTTAATTTATTGATTTTATTACTGAGTGTGTTGCGCCTCATCTAAAGTCCCACTCATGTTTCTTTGTATGTTGAATGGGGATGAAAGCGCATCATGGGGCACATCCATCCATACTTCGTTAGTTCCTGCTCAATATAGGTTGGCCCCTTAGACTCACAAGGGCACTATGGGGCACAGGATCCTCCCCTGGGCACCAATGGAGGAGCACCCCTGAAAAGCCCCCAGCATGGCCTAACTAGCACCACCAGAAGTCTGTTCCATACCTTCCTCATGCCTTACAGCAATAAACTCCAAAAGCAGCTTCATCCGTAACCTGGTAATTTCCAGAGTACATTCCCATCTAGAAGTTAGGAGAAGGAAGAGTCCAAACAACAGAAAGCCTTTTTAACTATTGAACACAGTTTATTTACTCATAAAATCGTTTCAACAATGCTGCTGTCCAAAGGTGCCCCCCATGCTTCTTCACCCAGAGTGAAGAAGCACGCTAATACAAAAAAGTTTGTTACTAGCCAAATCACTAGGTGAAAACAGAGGTGAAAAGCTCAAAAAAGAAAACAAATGCAGCCACCATGTCTAATGATTGGTAAGTTGAATTATATTATTTTTGTTTTGGGTTCATTATCGCTTTAACTATGGTGGCATTCAGTGGCCAATTTGGGGAACTACACTGGACACCTCTGTGCCTGTACCCTACATGGTTAAATGCTGTCTGTATCCCCTTTAAGGAGATTTCCCTTTAATTTCTGTTTTGTGTGACAACCATCGTCACCTGGACAGAATGTAAAAGGAAAATCCCTCCACAGACATTTAAAAAAAAAACACTAATAACAATTTTCTGATTTACTGGGAAATAGATTTTATTGCCGTATGTCAAATAGAAAACTATAAAGAGAAATCTCCCATACAGAGACACAGGCATAAAACACTGTTGGAGTTTCTCACCTAAGAAGACCTAAAAAGTCATCATTTATTATATAGTTCTTTAGCTGCATCCTCCATGTGCATATTGAGGTTTGGATTAACAGTTTAAATAGTAATCACTGCTGCGTTAATATTTAAAAGATAGTACTAAGGACAAAATGTCAGCCAAAAAAATAAAAGCATACGTTGTGGAGTGATTTGTTTTTTAATGTAAAACTTTAAATACAGATGGATTAATGGCCATAGTTTCCATAGCTGAGAAGGTCGGAGTTTCGCTGTCCTGATTATGGATTCCTGCTCTCCATGTGGGCCATCTGAGAGATAGAATCCCTTCAGTAGGGATGAGCCGGACACCCCCCGGTTCAGTTCGCAACAGAACATGCGAACAGGCAAAAAATTTGTGAGAACATGCGAACACCGTTAAAGTCTATGGGACACGAACATGAAAAATCAAAAGTGCTAATTTTAAAGGCTTATATGCAAGTTATTGCCATAAAAAGTGTGTGGGGATCCGGGTCCTGCCCCAGGGGACGTGTAGCAATGCAAAAAAAGGTTTAAAAATGACCGTTTTTTGAGGAACAGTGATTTTAAGAATGCTTAAAGTGAAACAATAAAAATAAAATACTCCTTTAAAGATCGTGCCTGGGGGTCCCCTTAGTCTGCCTGTAAAGTAGCGCATATGTCTGATGTGTTTTACAGTCCCACAGCAAAATTACTAAAGGAAAAAATGTCATTTAAACTTGCTTGCGGCTGTAATGAATTGCCGGGTCCTGGCAATATAGATAAAAATCAAGGGAAAAAACAGTGTGGGCCCCCCCCCCCAGTTCATACCAGGCCCTTTGGACCCTGAGTGCCCCCCCCTTAACCATACCAGGTCACATGCCTTCAACATAGGGAGGGTGCTTTGGGCTCCCCCCCAAAGCACCTTGTCCCCATGTTGACATGTTGATGGAGACAAGGGCCTCATCCCCACAACCCTTGCCCGGTGGTTGCGGGGGTCTGTGGGTAGGGGGCTTATTGGAATCTGCAAGCCCCCTTTAACAAGGGGGCCCCCAGATCCCGGGCCCCCCCATGTGTATGGGTATCGGGTACATTGAACCCCTATCCATTCACCAAAAAAGTGTCAAAGTAAAAAACACACAAGACAGTTTTTGACAATTCCTTTATTAAAAAAGAAAAGAAAAAAAAGTGTTCCATGATGTCCAGCTATCTTCAATCACAGCGCAGACGGACCTGAAAAATAGAAAAAAAACAAAAAAATTCTGCCTCGATGGGAGGCCTCCCAGCGACTGCTGTCTATTCACGGTGACAGCTGTTATAAAGGCAAGGGCGGGGCCACCCGCTGACCTAACCGGATGACCCCGCCCCCTCTGAGGGCACATGATGTCAGAAGGGGCGATGTCACTCGGTTACATCACCGGTGGCCCGCCCTTGCCTATATAACAGCTGTCACTGGGAAAAGACAGCAGTCGGTGGGACGCCTCCCATCGAGGTGGAGCTTTTTTTGTTTTCTACATTTTTCGGGTCCGTCTGCACGTGATTGAAGATGGATGGACATCGTGGGACACTTTTTTTTCCTTTTTTAATAAAGGAATTGTCAAAAACTGTCTTTTGTGGTTTTTACTTTTTGACACTTTTTCTGGTGAATGGGTGGGGGTACAATGTACCCCACACCCATTCACATAGGGGGGGGCAGGATCTGGGACATTGTTAAAGGGGGCTTCCAGATTCTGATAAGCCCCCCCTGCCCGCAGACCCCCACAACCACTGGGCAAGGGTTGTGGGGATGAGGCCCCCGTGTGGGGGACCCCAAAGCACCCTCCCCATGTTGAGGGCAAGTGGCCTGGTATAGTTCAGGAGGCCTCCTCCTATCATGGCCTGCCAGGCTGCTTGCTCGGATAAAGGTCTGGTTTAGATATTGGGGGGACCCCCACGCCAATTTTTTTTTTTACATTTTGGTGCGCGGTTCCCCTTAAAATCCATACCAGACCTGAAGGGCCTGATATGGATTTTGGGAGGGACCCCCACGGCATTTTTATTTTTTTATTTTGGCGCAGGGTTCCCCTTAACCACTTTTAATATACAGTGTTATATATACTACACTGCCTGCACTGACTGAATATAGTCTACACTAAATGCAGAGTATATATATATATATATATATATATATATATATATTCAATACACTGCCTGCTAGCCACTAACTAACCTGCCTGCCTAATCTAGCTCAATCTATCTCCGTCCACACACTATACACGGACACTATGTAAGCAGCCATATATAGTGTGGGGCGTGGACTTAGTCCCCCTGAGCCATGATTGGCCAAAGGCACCCCGCCTTTGGCCAATTATGGCTCTTGCAGCAGAGCGTGCTGTGATTGGCCAAAGCATGCAGGTCAGGCGCATGCTTTGGCCAATCATCAGACGTCAATGCACTGCGATCTCGCAGTGCATTAAAGGGCGTTCCACGGTGCTCGAATTTCCTGCGAACGGCCCATATGTTCGGTTAGTTTACGAGCAAATGAAGACCCGATGTTCGAGTTGAACTTGCGTTCGACTCGAACCGTGGGCTCATCCCTACCCTTCAGTATGTTCTGGATTTGCATCGGGGCCTTCTCTTGGTTAAACAACCTTAAAATAACCCCTGTTGAAGAGAGTGGTGGCTGGTGCTCAATATTTTGGGGGAGACGGACAGGAAGGCGGCGATCAGAGGCCCCCTTACTAGGGATGAGCCGAACACCCCCCCCGTTCGGTTCGTACCAATACATGCGAACAGGCAGAAAATTTGTTTGAACACGCGAACACCGTTAAAGTCTATGGGACACGAACATGAAAAATCAAAAGTGCTAATTTTAAAGGCTTATATGCATGGTATTGTCTTAAAAAGTGTTTGGGGACCTGGGTCCTGCCCCAGGGGACATGTATCAATGCAAAAAAAGTTCTAAAAACTGAAGTTTTTTCGGGAGCAGTGATTTTAATAATGCTTAAAGTGAAACAATAAAAGTGTAATATTCCTTTAAATTTCGTACCTGGGGGTGTCTATAGTATACCTGTAAAGGGGCGCATGTTTCCCGTGTTTAGAACAGTTTGACAATACACATAAAAGTTCATTGATAAAAACAGCATGGGATTCCCCCACAGGGGAACCCTGAACCAAAATGAAAAAAAAAAGTGCGTGGGGGTCCCCCTAAATTCTATACCAGGCCTTTCAGGTCTCAACATCGGGAGGGTGCTTTGGGGTAACCCCCCTGTTTGAAATGGTAATGGGTATATTGTACCGTACTATTTCACAAAAAAAGTGTGAAAATGGTTCAAAAAAACAACACACACCATGGGAGAAGTCCTTTATTAAAAAATTAAAAAATAAAACTGTCCCACGTAGTCCATTCACCTACGCCGACGGACCGACAAAAAAAAAAAAAAGAAGATCTGGACGAAAAAATGGGAGGCACACGCCATATGACGCGTCCTCGCAGGTGACAGCTCTTTTAAAACTGTGGGCGGGGCCACACTGTGTTGTCGCCGGGTGACCCGGCCCCCTCTGATGCACGGGGACATCCCTATGGCTTCCCCCGTAGCGTCAGAGGGGGCGGGGCCACCCGGTCCGCCCCCTCTGATGCTACGGGAAAGCCATAGGGATGTCCCCGTGCGTCAGAGGGGGGCAGACCGGATGGCCCCGCCCCCCTCTGATGCTACGGGGGAAGCCATAGGGATGTCCCCGTGCATCAAAGGGGGGCTGGGTCACCCGGCGACAACACGGTGTGGCCCCGCCCACAGTTTTAAAAGAGCTGTCACCTGTGAGGACGCGTCATATGGCGTGTGCCTCCCATTTTTTTCAGTCCATCGACATTTTTTAATAATGGACTTCTCCCACGGTGTGTTGTTTTTTTTTTACCATTTTCACAATTTTTTTGTGAAATGGTACTGGTACAATGTACCTGTTACCATTTCAAACAGGGGGGGCGGGATCTGGGAGTCCCCTTGTTAAAGGGGGCTTCCAGATTCCGATAAGCCCCCCGCCCGCAGACCCCCACAACCACCGGGCAATGGTTGTGGGGATGAGGACCTTCTCCCCATCAACATGGGGACAAGGTGCTCTGGGGGGCTACCCCAAAGCACCCTCCTAATGTTGAGGGCATGTGACCTGGTATGGTTCAGGAGGAGGGGGCGCTCTCTCGTCCCCCTCTCTTTTCCTGCGGCCTGCCAGGTTGCGTGCTCGGATAAGGGTCTGGTAAGGATTTTTGGGGGGACCCCACACCATTTTTTTAAAAATTTTGCCGCGGGGTTCCCCGAAATAGCCCCCGAAATATCCATACGAGACGTGAAGGGCCTGGTATGGAATTTAGGGGGAACCCCACCATTTTTTTTTTCAAGGTTCCCCTGTGGGGTAATCCCATGCTGGAACTTGCAGCATTTGTACCATTAGTACCACAAAGCTGACTATTGTGATCCTTCCTACCACAGCTCCTGTCCAGTTCTCATACATTATTTACTGCAACTAGGGATCAAGTGTTCTGCTGAATTATCCTTCTTATTAATATCTTCTTATAGGAACAGACCCGTTTTTATCAATGAACTTTTATGTGTATTGCTGGACCGACAATTCATTATAGCCGCGAGTAGTTTTAAATGACCTTTTTTCCTTTAGAAATGTCATTTTGCTGTCAGACTGTTCTACACACCGGAAACATGCGCCCCTTTACAGGCATACTATAGACATCTCCCAGGTACAAAATTTAAAGGAATATTACGCTTTTATTGTTTCACTTTAAGCATTATTAAAATCACTGCTCCTGAAAAAACGACAGTTTTTAATTTTTTTTTTTGCATTGATACATGTCCCCTGGGGCAGGACCCGGGTCCCCAAAACACTTTTTATGACAATAACTTGCATATTAACCTTTAAAATTAGCACTTTTGATTTCTCCCATAGACTTTTAAAGGGTGTTCGAATTTGCCACAAACACCCCAAATTTTTCGCTATTCGGCGAACGGTCAAACAGCCGATGTTCGAGCCGAACTCATGTTCGACCCAAACATAAAGCCCATCCCTACTCCTTACCTTAGGAGGCAGATGACATGGATCCAGGGTATAGCTGCTGCTCCTTGCTCCAGCTACTCTTCGCTCCGGGAGACAAGATCAGTCAAACAACTTCATCCCAACAGACTGCTCTCAGTATGATGGACAGCACAGTTGGTTTAGTGGTTTGTGGCCAAGATACTATCTGCCTGGAATTTGCATGTTCTCCCTTTGCTTATCGTGGGTTTCCCCTGGTTACTCCGGTTTCCTCCGACACTCCAAATATATGCTGGTACAGTAATTGTCTCCTGTCTAAATTGGCCTAGTATGTGTGTGCATGTGAGATAGGGACTTTACATTGAGGGTAGGGACTGATGTGAATGTACATTATGTAAATTGTAAACTAATGCTTGTATTAATACTGATAAAAATAAAGGGTAGTAGATCTACAGTGTATCTCATCACCTATCACTATCATTTATTTCCCATTTGCTGCTTCTTGGTATACAGCACAGCAATGTCTGGTATAAAGCTAGGTATACACTAATAGAATTTTGAATGAAAATTTGTATAAAAATTCTTAGTATATTTGAATGTCATTCGTAATTAGTTCAAGATCTGGTTTGTTTTTCAAATTCAATTTTGAAATGAATGGACTTTACTAAATGAAAACCACATACACTGTCAGAAATGTGTGCACTGAAGAAAAAAAAATGAATTCTCTCACCATTGGGGTCAAAGAAACGATTAGAGAAACAAATTAATGTTCTTAGAACATACTTACAAGAAAAAATGTCAAATGAAACTCTACTGGTGTATACCAAATCTAAAGCGGAACTTTGGAAGTTCCACACTCCCTCCTCCACTGCCATATTTGGAATTTTTTTTTTGGGGGTGGGAGCGGGTACTTCGTTTTGGCAGGTACCCGTTCCCACTTCCGGATGTTCCAGAAGCCCATTGTGAAGCCTTGAGGAGTCACAGCCGGCTTCCTACAGTTAACATGCTGGCACCGAGGACCCCAAGACTGGCGAAGAACCAGCCTGGGTGAGAAAAATTAAGATCTGGCTGGAACTTCCAGCATTTGTACCATTAGTACCACAAGGCTGACTATTGTGATCCTTCCTACCACAGCTCCTGTCCAGTTCTCATACATTACTTACTGCAACTAGGGATCAAGTGTTCTGCTGAATTAACCTTCTTATTAATATCTTCTTATAGGAACAGACCCTGTTCCTATAGGCAGACATTGTTCCTATAGCTTGGTCAAAAAGGGCCCAAAGTGGCCAAACGCTGCGCTAAAATAGAGAATAACAACTAAACAAGGATAAATCAATTGAAAACGAGACAATAGAAGCAGCTTGCACCAAGAGTCTGCAATACAAAGCTCAAAATCATGTAGTATATAAATAGTGCAGCGCTAAATAAAATGATAAAGGTGAAAACAAGGCTGAAAAAAGAAAACTAATGCAAGCATGTGTGAAGGTTAAACCATTAAATGAAGTGAAACGTATTCAGAAAAACAGCACTAATATGCATATAAATGACAGTGATATAAGGTACACAAATGAATAAAATTCAAAATAAATATTAAATATGATAATCCCAAGTGAGAAATATTATCATGTGTGGTAAAATTAGTGAATAAAAAGTCCCAATAGCATTGCAGGAGAAACTTCAATAGGCGAGTGCTACAATAAGCACTGTGATGAAAGAAAAGTCCCTTAATCCAATGGAGACCGGAACACCCAAAGTGAAATAGATTGGCTCCTTACCAGCTATACAGACCAAAAAGTTGGTCTCACTAAGCCACGTTAAATGGGTCTCCCAAAAACCATAGAAACATATCAAGGTTGTGATAACTGGAACTCCTGAGAAGGATAGGAGGAGTCTGCAGTTCCGACGTCATCACGCTTTCCTCCACCGAGGAGATGTTCTGACAGCGGTAGTGTACGAAGGAAGCCTCGAGGGAAGCAGCCGCTTTGATCTATTGACATGATCATCTGTGTGTGCCTTTACCCAGTCGTCTTTCTGTAAGTGCAATACTTTATTAAGTTCATTAAATATCTGTTCATACTGCACCTCTTTGTTTTATATTTTGAGTGACATCGCCATCCTTAGTGGAGCAGCCTTGGTCCCTCCTATCCTTCTCAGGAGTCGCTGTTTCTTGGGACCAAAGCTGGGGAAACCCTTTGCCGTGTGTGCCTACATCAGGGAGGACCTAATCGCTGAAAACCTGATTGGGAGGATCTGATTATGAGTACTGAGACCTCTGGAATAGCAGACTGCCAAGTGATCTGGACCAGACAAGAAATGCTTGCCCCACACAGTGAATGCCAATAGAGTCTTAAAGAGACAGCTTCATGTGCACCACCTTCCAGAAGAGCCCCTAACGATAGCTGGCTGATATTGACAATTAGGCACCAGTTACTTTGCAGCCATTCCCAGGGGTACACCGCTCAGAAAAGTGTACACCCAACCACTCTTAGGGGTGTATGCGTAGAGTGAACTCAGGGACAATTTTTTTGAATAGCTATTGCCAAGAGTTACAGTGAGGCGTTTCTTTGTGCCACGCTTTCTTGGTTGATGCTGTTCTTATTGATGGTGTGTGTACTAGTTTAATGGGATTTAGCCTTATTGTGGTGTAAGTCAGAGTGAGGCTAATATTCCCATAAGTTGGTCTAATGCATTCTAACATATTCCTTCAGCATGTTTATTGCTATGTACAGAATATTGTGTTTATTCTACTTTGCTGCAATATGCTTACTTTATCATCGATTGCCTGTGGCCTATTGTCTGTGACTTACTATAGAGTGGTAGCATACTAACATGTAAGTTACACAGGTGTGAGCAGCCTTCAACTTAAAGGGGTTGTAAAGGTAAATTTTTTTTTTTTTTTAAATAACAAACATGTTATACTTACCTTCACTGTGCAGCTCGTTCTGCACAGAGTGGCCCCGAACCTGGTCTTCTGGGGTCCCTCGGCGGCTGTTTCAGCTCCTCCCCGCAATAACTAACCACCTTAATGCGAGCTCCCTCGCATGGTGGTTAGTTATTGCGGGCGAGCTCCCGTGATACAGCCGGCGGCTATAGCCGCTCACTGTATCACTCTGCCCCGCCGCCCAGCGCGCCGCATCATTGGATGTGATTGACAGCAGCGCGAGCCAATGGCTGCGCTGCTTCCAATCCATCCATTGTAGCCAATCAGCGGCCAGCCTGAGCGGAGGAATAGATGTCGGGAGCAAGCAGCTGTTTTTCGAGGGGTCAGGTAAGTAAAACGGGGGGGCTGGGGGCGGCGGTATTGTCAGAAGTTTTTTCACCTTAATGCATAGAATGCATTAAGGTGAAAAAATGTTTACCTTTACAACCCCTTTAAACCAGGTGTGTCAGTGGGGACCGAGCGGCTTAAAGAGTCATAGCTGAGAACAGAGGACCCATCTTGCCAAGTGGCTCCTGTGGGGGTAGTGCTACAAAAATAAATTAAATTTATTGATGTAGATTGCAAAGTTGCATTAATTTATGTATCTTATATTGGCCTGGAGTTCGGGGTTTTTTTTCATTTACGGTATTAAAGATTTTCAAAGTACCAAAAGCATAACCAGGTCCCTAGTTGCCATGAAAAATTAAGTTCTTATGGGCGCAGGCTATATGTATCAAGGAAAGAGAGAGAATGAATGAGTAGTTATATCAGAGTGGAGTGCTCGCATTCCTTTTGCTTCATCTTAGGTTTTTATAGCTGTCTGTTCCACCACTAAGGAGATTCACCCATTCTATTTGTTCTGGTGACCTCTGTCCCCAGAACGGCAAAGCTGGCTGTACATTGACTGAATTTTGGACAATTAGTGCTGAATCAGTCATAATTCTTTCATGGGCGGCCCAGTTGGCACCTTTTACCCAAGAAGCAGCAGGCACTATTCGGGTATTCTTTGATGACCCTAATTGCCACCAGCTATCAGAATACAATCACTGGCAGGGGAGATTCATTCATATAACTCCCAGGGAATAACTAGAGAAATCTTAACGTGCATGGCCAGCTTTAGTGAAGGGAAAATACACAACTAAGTAGTCATCAGAACAATAAAAAAGGAAAAGCCTTTGTTTCAGTAACAACTGTCAAAGCTTAATCCCCTCACCTTAGAAAGATTTCCTCTCACTTTTCATTCTGTGTGTAGCGCTACCCCCATAGGGCTGTTGGTAATAGCTGGTTCTCCCCAAATAGCACAGAGGTTACCGACCACCACAAGTGCCAGTCCATACACTCCGATTCAATAACTCAGTCTAGAAGATGTCTTTTTGATGTTTATTGCTTAAAGAACTTTGAACAGGAGAAGGGTTAGAACTTGGGATACTCCAAAGAACAATCAGCAATAGCAATGAGAGGACAATCTTCTTCCTAATTTTCTCCCCTCTCTCTGGAGGTATTTAGGGGCTTCGAACTGTCTAACAGCTGTAGACCATAATGCAAATCTCTTTGGCATCTGGTCACCTTGTGCTACTGCACAACTATTGGCAACCAGTGCGATTTCAGGAATGCTGCACAGTAACAGGGGACACTTTCTTCTAGGCTCACACTCCAGATTCTGCTGAGGACAGGGGAACAGCCATTTCTCTAAAACTCTATGAGAGCTGTGTCAGTCCATAGCTACCTCTATCTCTTATATCCCAATAACACAGTCACCAGGAACAAGTTCAGGGTATTTTCTCACAAGTCCCAGGGCAGCTGGACACATTCCAGCTTCCTCCAGACATGGTCCACTGAGGGAGAAAATGCTTCTCCTGACTTCTCCAGCTTCTCAGGAGATCAATTCAGGCCCTCAGCCCTGACAATGCTGAGGCTTCAAGAATAACTACACAGTCTATCGGCTGTTTTAGGGCAGCAACTCCTGAGGCTTTGAAACCCTCCTGGGGAGAAGGAACAATCTCACCAAAGCTTCGAATCACTGTATTTATTTCCTCCCAGCCACCTTTTGGACACTTCTCTCCATGTATTGGCCAGGCCATGATTATTTAGGCATTTGAATCTCCCCCCTATGTTCTGGAAGCTACTTCCAGAGGCAGGAGGAAGCACTTAAACTCCTAGACTGTGAAACTCTGAAAAGACGAGAATAAGCAAACAATCGCTTTACTACAGAAGGAGCTAAAAACTAAAATTGTCTAGCATCCCATACTAGAAGTGTGATACATGTGTGCATGACAGGAAGTGAGGTGAAACCTCCCAGTGGGAACCATTCCCTACTCTATCCAAATGGAAAAAAAAAAACTTATGGCTTTAAATACACTTTATCAAAAATATTTAAATCTGCAACATTGTATAAATAACGTATACAGACATTGATAAAATTACTTTATTAACTGTTTCTATGTTATTTTTAACATCATCCATTGTCTTCACTGAGCGGAACAGCTATATCCTGGTTTTACCATCACTAGCCTGGTTATAAGTATAATTTTCAGCTGGTTAGAAAATGGATTCAGTACCAAACTTCCTATTAGAATTACAGTTGATCAGCAAAGTAAGAAGCCATTTAGAATGACAGGAATGAAGGTCATGGTGCATAGTGTAGATTGTAAGACTTTATTTATCAATTTTAGCTTTGCAGGCAATCATGAACAATCAATCTATCTGCTGCCATCAACTGGTGTATTGTCCATTCAATTCTTTTCAATCTTCTTCAGATTTATATGAATCCCATTTAAAGAACGAAGAACTACTTGAGAGATTTTAACTGGCTCATTTTCTGGATCTGGAAGCAACTGAAACCTCTGCAATGTCAAAGCCAAAGCTACTTTCATTTCATTCATTGCAAAAGTTTGTCCAATGCAATTCCTAAAAAACAAAATTTATATTTGCAGTTTAATTTCTATAACTCAATGTCCAGCCTAAGGACATTAATAGGTGCATCAATACAAAGTGTCTATTTTTAGGTGTTTTTTATTTGTTTTTACATATATTTTTACATTTGCATTTATTTATTTTATTTTATATTTATGTATAATTTTTAAATTTTTCTGTATTTTAAGAAATGCAAAGTCTTACAGTTTGTTTTCTTTAGAAGCAGCCACAGCCTAAGTAGAAAAGCCTGTTCCCTGCCAGCATGGTATAGAGAATGACCCTTGCTCCCTGTGTGGAAGTAATGGTCTCACTGCAGAGATCAGACTTGTCCCCTGTAACGTCAGAGGTACAACTCTTCAATAGGAAGTGTGATCTTTGCTGAATATTGAGATCTAACTATGATTTCAGCATAGTTGGTACCCCCATCAAAAAGACAGAAAGTGGATATGAATCTTCCCAATGGGGACTGAGACAGCAATAGACTTTCACAATGCCAACATTCCCCTATAAAAGCATTGTGCAGATGACATGTCTTCTTAATGGAGACATCAGGAGTCTATTAGACCATTGATGTCTTTCCTGTTCTTTGCCTCAACAGAACAAGTACAGAAAGTATTCATTCTGCTGTTTTACCTGGCACTGCATTCTGTCATCTGTCAGCTGTAAACCAGAGCGCTTCTGGGTTCACTGCACAGAACAGAGATAGCCTATATGTACAAAAAAAAAAATTGAATATAAAAATCCTGTTTTTCCTTGTCTTAATATTCCTCCCTGCACGTGCCCCCCCCCCCCATGACTTTTCCATCAAAATCAACAATGCAACCATCAGGCCCTCTCCTCACGCCAGGGTATTAGGTGTAATCCTAGACTCTGACTTGTCATTTCAGCCCCAAGTCCAATCGTTGTCAAAAGTTTGTAGAATTCACCTCCGTAACATCTCTAAAATTCGCCCCTTTTTAACAAATGAAACCACCAAGCTCCTCATTCACTCCCTTGTTATCTCTCCCCTTGACTATTGCAACTCCCTTCTCATTGGCCTGCCTCTCCATAGGCTCCTCCCCTCTTCAGTCTATCACGAATGCTGCTGCCAGACTTATCCACCTTACCAACCAAATAAACACTGATTTGGGTTATTTTTACCAAAGAAATGTAGCAGCATCATTTTTGGTCAAAATTTATCAAGAGAAATTACTTATTTGCAAAATTTTATAACAGAAACTAGGAAAAATGTCGGTCTTTTTTTAATTGTAGCGTAAAAAATGAAAACTCCAGCGGTGATTAAATAGCACCAAAAAAAAGCTCTATTTGTGTAAAAAAAATGATAAAAATGTAATTTGGGTACAGTGTTACTTGACCGCGTAATTCTCATTCAAAGTGTGACCGCGCTGAAAGCTGAAAATTGGTCTGGGAAGGAGGGGGGTGAAAGTGCCCAGTATTGAAGTGGTTAAAGCAGGAGCCACAGCGGAGAGATGCTTCCTTGACACCTGCAACACTCCACCCAGAAAAATTATGTCAGCACTCAGTTCCATAGCATTACCACATTCTACGGGAAGCTAGTGGAAAAATGTGGGATTCAAAATAGGCACTGGTGAATAATAAAAATGGGGGAATGTCCGATGCCGGGCCCAAATAGCCTACTCAGAAAAGTGAGTCATCAGACAGAGCAAGTTTGGAGGCCATACTAAAAGCCCTTAACCTGAAAAGCCCTCCACAGCTAACTTAGAACAGTTTGGAAAGTACTAAAGTGGAGCCCAGTGCTCAAGGGTCACTTTCAGGTTTAATCTGCAAAACCAGATCCAGTGGGGTCAGGTCCAAAGTAAGACCAAAAACTGAGACTGAGGGCAACTTTGCCAGGTAGCTGCGAGGGAGCGAAGATACCTCCTACAGCTACATGAAGATGAATATGGTTGGAGGGAAAAAAGTTGCTAGAAAAAATGTAGGTTAAGGTATTTGGGTAGTGAGAGGGGCTAGACTACGGTTGTTTATTTGCCAGTGAACACTCCCCCCTGTAGGCATCAGTATATTATGAAAGATTTCCTCCCTCCCTCAGTGGACAATAAAGAAATTTTACTGCCTGAGTAGTACTCTGGAAAATGTACCTTTTGTCTTTAACATGTACTGAAAAATAGTAGTGCACTTGCTGGTATGTTAGGGGGTGCTTATTCACTCCTGAGCTTACAGCCTCATAGCTGTATTCCCACAGTATAAAATCCAAGGCACTGCTGCCTCTGACTGTTACTCCTAGGAGATGTAGAATGAGACTTGGTGATTTTACTATTGTGCTGCTCACTGTTGGATGTTCTGACATAAGGAAGCACAGTTCTGCCTCTACCAAGATGGCAAGCTCCGCACTGAGACACAGGGGGTTATTTACTAAAGGCAAATCCACTTTGCACTGCAAGTGCACTTGAAAGTGCACTGAACGTGCAATTGGAAGTAAAGTCACTGTAGATCTGAGGGGGATATGCAAGGAAAATAAAAAACAGCATTTTAGCTTGCACATGATTGGGAGATAAAATCAGCAGAGTTTCCACTCATTTCAGATCTACCCCTTAGATTTAAAGCGACTGCACTTCCAAGTGCACTTTCAGTGCAAAGTGGATTTACCTTTCGTAAATAACCCCCACAGTGTAAAACAAGTAATGGTAAGTCAGTGATGGGAAAAGATAAGCTTCAGAGACACCACAGGTTTTGCTGGTGACTTGGTTTTGATTTAGGACACAGCTATCAGAGTTCAGTTCCTATTTAATTGTACATCTTGAGTCCATGAAGTCTAGTGGACATGGAATTAATTTTTTTCTCATTGATCTAAATTTTTTGTCTGCAGGCTATTAATATTCATCTTGCTCACTTAGACTATGTTGTACTACTGTATTTGGTACCTAATTGGTAAATAACCATAATATATGGCCATAGTACCGATCTGGTCACAAAATGTGTTTCACATTTGTTTGTACTGTAAAATAGTTTTTACTTTGTAATTTAAAAAAAATATTGCAAAAAAAAAAAGAAAAGAAAAAAAAAAGTCAGTGAAAGGCAGAAACAAATGAAATTTGCAGTGAAAAAAAAGAAAACCTTCAGCTCCCCCTAAAGTTTACGCATCTCTGTGTGCCACTGAAGGAGCCTACTTTGTACCTGACTAGCATTTTATAGAGTACAGTTTCACTGGTGGCTTAATCTCATGACAGCATACAGCAGATGGATGTTAGATAACTGAGATGATATTTCCTTACCGTGGGCCGGCAGAGAATGGAAGGAAGGCATGTGAGTTTCTATCTGATGTGTTCTCCGTAGAAAACCGTAGTGGGTCAAACACCTAATTGACACAAAATATTCAGAGATCATCTTGCAGGAATGTGTAAGGCACCTTGATGATATCTTAAATGAACATTGAAATTCTTAAGTTTATAAGATAAGGCAAAACCCAAGGTGGAACCCAGCCCAAACTTTGCTTGTTTTGGATATCAGGGGGAAGTGTTAGTATCTCAGTCAGGTTTTTGTCATGTGTCTGTTGGATAGGTTTCCCTTCATAAACTGCGTGGCCACCATGACAGTAAGTGAGAGAGGAAATCTACCCAATAGGGACACAAACAGCATTAGAAACCTGATGGAAGCCAGGTTATGATTTATCCCAATCCTTGTCACTGACATGAGTATACTGAATTATTATACATATTAGCTGCAAATAGTTATTATTATACAATATTTTTGTTATAACCCTTTAAAATGTATATGAAAATAAATAGGATCTCCCTAATCAAACAAATGTGATAAATTAATAATAATCAGTCCACAAGTGTTGTGATAATATGTTCTTGGTGTCATTCTCCACCATCCACCACCTTGTAGTGATCTTAAACATCAGTGCCTCCACCAACAGCTAAAAAACTTGCTTACCAGCTCCAGTGGGCCTCTCATTACAAGGGGTCATTTGTACTTGTGGCTTTAGTCCAGCCAAGGCCTTTCTCCAAATCCGGTTACTCTCCTGCACAGGATCATCACTTGGCACCGTGTTACATGCAAAGATGTCTGTATAAGTCGGCAAGGGCTTGAAAGTTGAGTTTCTTGATCTTCTTTTCGTTCATCCAATACCTGACCTGCTTCCCTTTCAGGAATGTCTGCATTTTTTTTTTTGTACGTTTCTGCATGGTGCCACCAGAGGTCAGGTCAGTTTAAACCACCTTCAGTGAACGCAGCCCACGCAGTTCACCTGGATAGCAGATGCAGCCTAGTGGAAGGAGACAGCTCCAGGTCTCCCTCTTGTTGGTCATCTGTCTCTTCTGGACTGTCTCCCTCCCTCTCTCTCTTCTCCCACCCCCTCTCTCAGAGTTCAATTTCCTCAGCTGGGTCCCTCCCTGCTCTCTTCTTGCAGGCTGGGGAGGACAGGCAATGCACCGGGGCTTCTCAGACGGGGGACACACCCTGTGCTGTGGCTCCAGGTCCTCTTGTGGATCTCCGAGCTTCATCCGTGGAAGGGGGGAACAGCAGCTAGTGTGGAAGTTGGAGGCACAGCCAGCAGCACACACAGCACTGCCTGCTCATGGGAGCAGGAAGCATGGGAACAGGAAGGACCTGGAGCCACAGCACAGGATGTGTTACCCTACCTGAGAAGCCCCGGTGCATTGCCTGTCCTCCCAAGCCTGCAAGAAGAGAGCAGGGAGGGACCCAGCTGAGGAAATGGAGCTCTGAGAGAGGGGGAGGGAGAAGAGAGAGAGGGAGGGAGACAGTCCAGAAGAGGACAGATCACCAACAAGAGGGAGACCCGAAGCTGTCTCCTTCCACTAGGCTGCATCTTCTATCCGGGTGAACCGCGTGGGTTGCGTTAACTGAAGGTGGTTTAAACTGACCTGACCTCTGGTGGCACAGGAACATACAAAAAATGCAGACGTTCCTGTAAGGGAAGCGGGTTGGGTATTGGATGAGTGAAAAGAAAATCAAGAAACTCAACTTTCAAGCCTTTGCAGACTTGTGCAGAAATCCTTACATATAACACGGTGCCAAGTGGTGATCCTATGCAGGAGAGTAACCAAATTTGGAGAAAGGCCTTGGCTGGGCTAAAGCCACAAATACAAACGACCCCTTGTAATAAGAGGTCCACAGGAGCTGGTAAGTGAGTTTTTCAGCTGTTGGTGGAGGCACTAATGTTTAAAATCACTACAAGGTGGTGGATGGTGGAGATCGACAACAGGAACAAATTATCACAACACTTGTGGACTGTTTATTAATTTATCAGATTTGTTTGATTAGCGCAATCCTATTTATTTTCATGTTTGTGTACAGTATATGTCTGACAGAAGGTTTTGCTGCTTAGACTTTTTATTTATGAGGTCATTTATTAGCGCAGTTTTTTCATTTTTTTTACTTTAACATTAATAGTTCAATTTTTGGCAAAGTTAAACTTCTGTCTGACTCTTTTTCAAGTGACTCATGATTTCAAAATATCTGAATGTAACCTTTACTTGTAAGTCTTTTGGTGAACCTACTGCTCTGGAAGATGAAGGGGAATGTGTTAAAATGGAATATTATTGCTCATTACATCACCTCAGGGTCTTTCCAGAAAATGGTTGATCTGTTTATACAGTAAATGCTCAGGATAATCAGTGAACCTGTATAGGACAGAACATATGTTATTTTAATACTCTGATCTAAAAACACCAACATTTCAATGACAACATTATATAAAAGCTAAGCAAAGGGTTTATTTTTTATTTTTTTGGGTAAGTTAAAAAATATATAAACCTATGTATAGTATAGTAGTGAAGTATAGTGTGTATATATAGTATACAATTCATAACGAACGACAGATTGCAAAAGATATTTGGACAAACCCCCAAAAAATTCTTGAGTGGGTGACTGGGGACAAAGAGAAGGCAAATTTATTAAATACCTTCTTCAGCTTTGTGCATACAAAGGAGCATGGGGGAGCTCATGTCTATAATGGGGATGGTATTGACACAGCCCCAAATGATCCACTATGGCTCAAAAGTGATATGGTTCAGAAATATTTAGACAGAATAAAGGTAAATAAAGCACCGGGTCCAGATGGCATACACTTACGGATCCTAAAAGAATTGAGCTCTGTCATTTCAAAGCCATGGTTTCTAATTTTTAGATTTTAGATTTTTTTAGATTTTTAGATTTTTAATGACTGAAATAGTACCACTGGATTGGCGTAGGGCCAATGTGGTACCTATATTTAAAAAATGACCAAAGTCTTAACCAAGTAACTATAGACCTGTTAGTTTAACTTCTATAGTTGGGAAGATACTGGAGAGTTTAATAAAAGACCACATAGACGAGTTCTTGCTAGAAAAAAAACATTTCAAGTAATAGCCAGCTTTTATTCATGAAAGACAGAAGTTGTCATACAAATCTGATAACTTTTTATGAGGAGGTCAGCAAAACCTTAGACGAAGGCGTGGCTGTGGACGTGGTATACTGGATTTTGCAAAAGCGCTAGTCACAGTTTCCCACACCCGGCTAATGTGTAATTTAAAGTCTACAGGCCTGGAAAGATCAGTTTGTAAATGGATAGAAAAAAATGGCTAAAAGACCAAATTCAGAGAGTAGTGGTTAATGATTCTTACTCTGAATGGAATGGTCTAAGGTGGTGTGGGTACAGGTTCAGTGTAGGGACCCTTACTTTTTAATATCCTTATAAATGATATAGGGTCTGGGATTAAAAGTGCCATTTCAGTCTTTGCAGATGACACTAAGCTATGCAGTGGAATAACGTCCTTAAAGGATATCTCCAACTTACAAAACAACCTCAATGCACTGTCTAATTGAGCAACTAAGTGGCAAATGAGGTTTAATGTCGATAAATGTAAAGTTATGCACTTGGGAGTTAAAAATATGCATGCATCATGCATACTAGGGGGAGTCCAACTGGGGTAATCCATAGGTTAGAAGGATCTGAGTTTTGGTAGATCATAAGATTAATAACATGCAATGCCAAGCTGTGGTTTCCAAATTGAGCAGTTCTTTCTTGTATTAAGAGAGGTATGGACTCCAGAGAGAGAAAGATATAATTTTGCCCCTGTACAAATCATTAGTAAGACCTCATCTGGAATATGCAGTTCAGTTTTGGGCACCAGTTCTCTAAAAGGATATTGGGGAATTGGAGAAAGTGCAGAGAAGGGCAACCAAACTGATAAGAGGCATTTAGGAGTTTAGCTATGAGGAAAGATTAGAGGAAGATTAGAGAAACTGAATTTATTATCTCTTGAAAAGAGAAGATTAACCGGGATATGATCAACATGTTTAAATACATAAGGGGTCCATATAATGAACTTGGTGTTGCATTATTTACTTTAACCACTTCCCGCCTGGCCCATAGCAGATGACGGCCGGGCGGTGGTTCAGTTATCCTGACTGGGCGTCATATGACGTCCAGCAGGATAACATGCCACCGCGCGCCCGCGGGGGCGCGCATCTTGGCGATCGGTGGATCGGTGTGTCAGTCTGACACACCGCTACACCGATCTTGGTAAAGAGACTTCCGGCGGAGGCTCTTTACCACGTGATCAGTTGTGTCCAATCACGGCTGATTGCGATGTCAATAGGAAGAGCCGTTGATCGGCTCTTCCTCACTCGCGTCTGACAGACGTGAGTAGAGGAGAGCCGATCGGCGGCTCTCCTGGCAGGGGGGTCTGCGCTGATTATTTATCAGCGCAGCCCCCCCTCAGATCACCACACTGGACCACCAGGGATCACCACTAGGACCACCAGGGAAGGGGCAACATGTGGATGGCCAAGTATGTACCCCATGGCCATCCACATGTGCCCAATGTGCCCAGTCAATCCCCAATCTGTGCCAATCAGTGCCCACAAATGGGCACTAATTGGCACCATTATATAGCACTGATGCCCAGCAATGCCACCCTTAGGGGCATCAGTGCAAACAATCAGTGTCATCAGTGCCACCCATCAGTGTCCATCGGTGCCACCTGTCAGTGCCCATCCGTGCCCATCAGTGCCCACCTATCAGTGCCCATCCGTGCCCATCTGTGCCACCCATAACTACCCATCAATGCCACCTACGAGTGTCCATCAGTGCCACCTATGAGTGCCCATCGGTGCCACCTATCAGTGCCCATCAGTGCCACCTATCAGTGCCCATCAGTGCCGCCTATCAGTGCCCATCATCAGTGCCCGTCAGTGCCACCTCATCAGTGCCACCTCCTGCTTCTCTGCTTTACTTCCGGGTGTGGAGCGAGCGGTGGAACGCACACCGCACCGCACTGCTGTTACTGTTTTTTCCCATTCAGTTAGACTGCCCACTAGGCAGCGGGACATTGTTTTGTCTTTTTTAATCACAACTTTTAATAAAGTATACAATATTTTTACGGATTCACGCGATGGGGATCATTTTTATTTCATATGGATGTGCCTGCGGGGAGTAACTGGAGACAGCCCGGACACCGTGAACGGAGATTCGATTAGGAGCCTTCACTGAGGACCGTTGCTGCAGGATACAGCTGACAGGCTTGATACCCCTGCAGGGGTGTTTTCCTTCGGTGAGTGAGGGCACATTGGGGGGCTTTTTAGAAGATTGGAAGATTTCATGTCACTAAGAGCACTGCTAGAAGATTTGAAGAGACTCACTATCTGCACTTTATGAGGAACTTTTTCACTAATATATTTAATATATTTAATATAACTTTTTATTATCCATTTGGTTTTGGGACTTTTTGTGGACTGTAGACTTCATGATTTTTAATTTTTTATGTGCATTTAATTTATGAGTATTTTATTCATGCAACATTGGTGTTTTTTATGTCCAGTATTTTTTGTTTTTTCAAGCCTTTTCGGATATATTTTTTGGATTTTCACTTTATTCCTTAACACACATTGCACTTTGTATGGATGCAGGTGTCACATATATTTCATGAGTTTCTGCACATTGTTTCTCAATTTTATATATTGTTTAGTTTTGTTTATTGTTCTATTTGATACACACATTTTTTACACTTGAGACACCTTCAGTGGAACAGCGCCAATCACCCCTCATTTGACTTTAATTTTCTAGAATTCCACCTCATTGGTGCCACCTCATCGGTGCCCATCAGTGCCGCCGTATCAGTGCCCATCAGTGCAGCCATATCAGTGCCCGTCATTGAAGAAGAAAACGTACTTATTTACAAATATTTTTTACAGAAACAAAGAAAAACTTGTTTTTTTTCAAAATTGTCGGTCTTTTTTTATTTGTTGCTCAAAAAATAAAAACCGCAGAGGTGATCAAATACCACCAAAAGAAAGCTCTATTTGTGGGAACAAAATGATAAAAAATTTGTTTAGGTACAGTGTAGCATGACCGCGCAATTGTCATTCAAATTGCGACAGCACTGAAAGCTGAAAATTGGTCTGGGCGGGAAGGTGTCTAAGTGCCTGGTATTGAAGTGGTTAACCACTTGCCGACCAGCTGCCATCATTTTACTGCGGCAGGTCGGCTCTCCTGCGCAAACTGCTGTAGCTGTACGGCGGCTAGCGCATGTGACTCGATGTCCGCCAGCGACTCGCAATCACCTTGTACAGAGGCAGAACGGGGATCTGCCTGTGTAAACAAGGCGGATCCCTGTTCTAACAGGGGACATGTCAGAGATCTACTGTTCCCAGTGATCGGGAACAGTGATCTCTGTCATGTCCCAGGCAGCCCATCCCCCCTACAGTTAGAACACACGCAGGGAACACATTTAACCCCCTGATTGCCCCCTACTGTTAACCCATTCTCTGCCAGTGTAATTTTTTACATTGATCAGTGCATTTTAATAGCACTGACCAATATAATACTGTCACTGGTCCCCAAAAAGTGTCATTTGGAGTCAGATCGCTGCCATTACTAGTAAAGACACTTAAAAAAAATAAAAGTCCCTAAATCTATCCCATAGTTTGTAGATGTGATAACTTTTGCGCACACCAATCAATATACGCCTATTGCGATTTTTTTTTTAACCAAAAATATGTAGAAGAATATAAATCGGCCTAAACTGATGAATAAATTAGTTTTTTTATATATTTTTCTTTGGATATGTATTATAGCAGAAAGTAAAAAAAAATATATTTTTTTTTAAATTGTCACAATTTTTTTGTTTATAGCGCAAAAAATAAAAACTACACAGGTGATCAAATACCACCAAAAGAAAGCTCTATTCGTGGGAAAAAAAGGACATCAATTTTGTTTGGGTACAGTGTCGCACAACCACGCAATTGTCAGTTATAGCGACGCAGTGCCCTATCGCAAAAAATGGCCTGGTCATTAAGGGGGAAATCCTTCTGGTCCTTAAGTGGTTAAGGTCATCACAGAGGACAAGGGGGCATTCTTTACGTCTAGAGGAAAAAAGATTTATTCTCCAAAAACAGAAAGGCTTCTTCACGGTAAGAGCTGTGAAAATGTGGAATAGAATAATAAAGAAAAAGTGAGGGGCCGCTATACACAAGTGAATGATACAGTCAGATGATTATACCTGTGATGCTCAATAAATAAAATAGTAACATGCAAAATGATAGCGTGCATTAAATATTTAAAGTGCTTCAAATAAAGTTCATTGTGCCCTTCTGGACAAATAATCTTAATTCTTCAGTGTGGAATATCATTAAACCTTTACCACCATTTCCATTCACACCCAATGTGCTCTGATGGAATATCACTCACCAGACTGCCATGACCTCTTTAACTAAAAAGGTCAATAATTGCTTGAATGCTGAGTTTCCTTATGGCTCTTCAGATATATAACACAATTGTCAAGGATCCAATACTGCATTCCTCCACTCCTCCATACCACCATAAATCAGAAAAAACTATATAGTGTAATATTGTTTGTTAAAAATGATTAGAAACATGTGCAAAAACTTCTAACATAAATGGTGCCCTCTCTGACACTGGAAATGTCCACCTAATACAATGTTACGGAATCCCCGCTGCTCCGCTCAAGCCCTGGAGCCACCACACACTGTATAAAACACTAGTCTAGTCGACCTGGTCGAACCCTAATTACGTCATTTGCCGAAACGTATGCTGAGGCATAACTTTCGGTCACGTCATTTCCAGGTCCCGATCTTCTGGTCCCAAGCATTCGGCAGGTGGAACGCACTTGAGTATAACGCCTCCTTACTTTATCTTTTTTTAAATTCTGTTCAGTGTTTTATACACATTTGCGGATTGCAGCTTTACAATTATTTTGTTTATTTAATAAAATTTTTAAACACATTAGTGCGAGGTATAAATAATGTAGCGCTGGTGGATTTGCAATCTACCGCAGGTTAGGTAAATTTAGTGAATTGTGTGTTAGGAAGGCTAAAAGTTCACCTCTGTTCCAGCTTGGCTGACGTTGTGTGTGCTTCCGTGCTGACCGGTGGGTGTCGCTGTTACCACTGGTCAGTGTTGGAAAGGCAACGTGTCAAAGTGTATAGATGCTCCTCTTTCTCGGAGACAAGCTCGGTGGAGGTGGTCCTCCAAGTTGCATTCTGGGAAGAGGGTATTTATGAGACAGACGCCATGTTCTAGGGTCGGGTTTTACAGCCACCTGCTGGCCCTCCTGGCTGACAGGTATGCGTTAAGGAGCTACCTCGTGGTCCTCCGATCGGGAGGCCCACGATACAGCGGCGCAGGGGTGGGTCCAGAGGCTTGTCTGGGGCCTACAACCGCGGCTGAGGAATGGTCCTGAGCTGTCGGTCCTGTGTGACGAAGCTAGACAGCCGAGGAGATCCCAGGGGAGGACCTGTCTTGGAGAGATCATGCGGTGAGCTGGTCTATAGAGGGGCCCGGTGACTCGGTTGGAGGACGTATCCAAAAGAAGTAACTATACAGCATAGTGTTGCCGGTTCAGCTTAAAGGTTCAAGCACTGTGACTGACTTTCACTGCAGAGAAAATCTGATACATCCTGTGGCAGAGGATCGTATGGATTTACCCCCCAAACAAGTCTGTGGCAGAGACTTTTGATTCGTGCTGCGTACTGGCTGCTAGACCGGTGAGAGAGGCCTATCCAGACGAGCAAGGAGTGTGTCCCACAAGTGGAGCGCATTCCGCCTAGTTATCTGAATTCTACCAGGACATTTGTCGCTAAGATTCTATAAGAAGATATTTGAGTTTCTCCTGAAAGTTTCCTTTTCTGCCTCTTTCCTGCTACTTCCTAAAGTTTGTTTGTTCAATAAAGCATTGAAAACTCCAGTGTTGGTGCGTGTGTCGTCTAGCAGTAAACTCAACGGAACCCCTAGACCCGGTGAAACCAAGGGAAGCAAAGTGAAGGTAACAGACCCGCTTAAACCAGCAGCTCCACCGAGAGTTAGTGCTACATTAATATTTCTTTGAAAATGTGGAATAGACTTCTTCAAGAGCTGGTAATGTCCAGGCCAGTAGATTGTTTAAAAAAATGCCTGGATTCTTTACTAAATGCACAAAATGTAACTGGATACTAATATTTATAGGCAAAGTTGATCCAGGGAATATCCAATTGTTTCTTGGTGGATCAGGATGGATTTTTTTTCCCCATTGGAGCAAATTGGATCATGCTTTACGGGTTTTTTTTTTTTTCGCCTTCCTCTGGGTCAACTGTGGGTATGGGATAGCGTATATGGAGGTTTTCTATTTGTGTGTGTTTTTTTTAATCTGTTGGCTGAATTGGATGGACTTGGACTTGATATGTAACTATATAGGATAACGATGACACATCAAACAGGCAATCTGCACAACTGATACAAAGACAGAGCTGCGCCGCTTCAGGTGGGAATGATTGCTCCCCTCAACCTTGTGGTGCAGGTCCAGTCCGCAGCCTGGATAAGAGCCAATGGTTCAAGAAAGGTTGACCGCACTCCCAGGTATGAAGCAGTGATGATTACTTTATTGAAGATAAAAATCCATCAAGATACATCATAAGACATCATGAGACCTCTAGGCAGGCATGGCAAGATTAAAGCATTTCACGAATCAAGAGCCCTAGGGGGCTCAGGACTTAAAGTGGATGTAAACCTTCTCCTATACCCAGTGAAGTGAACAGCCTCAGATGATACACAGAGATGAAACAAATCTCCCTACATAAGTATATCTGCTGCCTTCATCTTTATATACTGTTTAGAGAGTGCACATGGTGTTAGGAGATTTTCTCTTCCTGGTTAACACTGCAGTGAAGCCTGGGCATACAGCCAAGACAGCTGATTGCAGGAAAGTCACACACCCCCTCTCCTCATAGGTAGAGACTTTCAGCTCTGTCCCTTGAATCATTCAGCTCAGTGCTAATCTATTTATAACATCCTCCCCAACACAAAACTCTGTCTGCTTTTATCTTGTGTCAGAGAACTTTTCAGGAGTTATCAGGCTGATAACAGAAGAATGAAGCAGGAGACAGCTACGGGACATAGTGCTTTGAAGAGAGATAACAAAACAGCTTAAAATTTCATGAACTTGGTTTACATCCACTTTAAGAAAGAACTGGACATGTGCTGAGGCCTCCTGGGACCTGTGGTCCATCTTCGGAGCGCTGATTCATTGGGACACCCAAGAACAAGGACATCTCCAGTCGAGTTTTGCCAATTATGGACTTTTCCCAAAGAGACTTCACCTGTACAGGTAACCTGGGGCAGCCACTGTTAGGTGTAGTTAGGAGAAGGAATTTAAATGCATGTAGTACATGTTGTGCCAAGTTTCCAGTAAAAGTTGCTTCAACTGCTTGAGTACTGAGTTCCCAGTATAGGTAGAGAACTTACCACAATGTGCTCTCTTGCTTAGTGTGGTCAGTTTTTAATAGGAAAGCAAGGGGACTAGCATGAACACCAGAGATATCACATAAAAGAAGCAATACAAAGAGAATCGGATATTTTCTCATACAAGTACATGGTACAGCAGGCACATATCAGCAATATAATGTGTTGCGGTAACAATCCCTTTAAGTCTTCAGAGACTGGGTCACTCCAGAGGATGTGCCATGGCTCTGGACCTGGATAGCTCTCTACAGCTAACATAGTAAACAAGGGTCTGGAAAGCACCAAAGAGCGGAACCCAGTGTCTAAAGATAACATTTCAGACTAGCTTTAGATCCAACAGGGTATGGTCTCCAAAGCTGTTGCTGAGTATGTGCTGATCCAGATAGCTGCTGTGAAGAGACTACAGTAAGTTACAGTACACATGTCTATATGCAGGTGAACATTTTCCAAAATATTCATTAATCATAGCCACTGATTTAGAAAGAATTAAATACATTTTGATGTTCATTAAAACAGAACTGAGCAAATGACATAAGCTCATGTAAGCCCAAATGTACCCTTAGACAAACCAACACTTATGGTACATGCCAGAGTAGGCTGCATGTAGGCCAGTGTGACTTTGCATAAAGGGCCTACAGGGGTAGCTGAGTGGTTGTTTGTCACGTCCTTTATTTTTTCCCATTAACTCGTTAGACGCCAAGTACTGGGTCACACGGCAGACCTAACCCGTGTGGGTTCTTCTGGGCTACGTTAGGCACTTTGTACAGGGTCACTTTACTGCACATATGGGGTACTTTGTCTTTAGTGCCATTTTCAACAATGCCTAGGGACAAGGCTGAGGCTGCCGTGGGGTAATACTTGACCTTAAGGTGTGCCTTACAGATAAATGTACACTATGCACACTGCACTACAACTGTTCTTCAGTTAACTGTCAGTTCCCTGTGACAATGCACACCTTCTCTGTAATCTGCATTTTGGAGGGATACACTGAGCCAATATCCATATCCACCTATCCAGTGGTTTCCACTACCATTCCCCAGTAGCGGAGGGGGCCCCTCCGTGCACTCTTTGCAGGCTCCACACGTGCAGTCACTTAACTCTCAAACTTCCTCACCTCTGTACAGGATGGGAAACCTCTGTGGTACAATCCGATCCCGTAGCTATAGGTGACAGACCGCAGGCAGAAGGAGTGCCGACAACATCTCCCTCGCTGCTAGTGACCTGTGACAGGTACACACTATTGACAGGCTGCTGTAAAACTTCTGTTACTCTGGGTAACCACTTGTATCTTCACACTACTCCACTCCACATGGATTCATACCCCAATGTGTGTAAGACCCACTCGGTGAACCATGTGTGCCGGTTACTTACAATACACTCCTTTCAGTAACTTCAGACCAGACAGGGACAGAGTTTCAAACGCTTTACTTTGTAAAAGTGCAAAAATAAACATTTCACAGTCCAATAGGGAAGACATGATACTTCCTGGATCCCTAACTAACACAATAGGTGAAGTGCTGCCCCGGCATACCTGAAAATGGTGCTTTTCAGAGTTCATAGTCCTTCCAAGGATCTCACGCAAATGTAAATCCTTATGAGGCACATCCCAGCATTAGTGTCTTTGGGATGAACCCCAAGTTCCGATAGCTTGGCATTCCTATAGTGATAAACAGCATCCTTCTGGTTACGTGGAGAGCTTCCACATGCACTTATGAATCCTGGGCTCTAGTCCATGGTCCCTTTTATATGTCACAGGACCAGTGGGTTTGACCCAACAAAATGACCTGCCAAAAAGCAAAAGAACTGGGAAAGGTCTTAACTCCTACCCTCCCTGTCAGGGCAGCACCAAGCTTATTGGCTAAAACTTCTAACCTGCCTTACATGCATATTATAGTTATTTTCTACAGACATTTTATGGAGGCTTTACAGGGAGCATCAAGTATTAATAACAATCTGTGTTCCTAAGGAACTTACAATCTAAAATTTCTACACACAAACAGGAACTGGGGCCAGTTTGGGTAGCCTAACCTGCTAATATGCATTTGGATTGTGGAAAAGAAACTAAGCCCCCAGAAAAACCTTATACAAATAGTGGAAGAACACACAAACTCCATTCAACTAGTGTCCCGAGTGGGAGTTGAACCCATGATCCCAGTGGTGCATGTGCTAAAAACTGTGCTGTAGGGCTGTTTCACATATACAGTAGTTACTCTTCTGTTTGTACTTCTACATTTTGGGTATAATCCTAGCCTGAGGATGCAAAAATGATAAATTATGATAAACTTACCTTCTGGAAGGCTCCGCCCATCACAGAAAGTGATTGGTTTGGCCAGCTTCCTTGCAACCCCGGGAACAGGAGGATAAAGACGCAAACATTCCTTAATGCACATAGTTGTGTAAGGTATCTTTCCAATGTCGTCCCTAGTACAAAATGAACAAAGAAAATGTAGATCATCAATTTTTAATGTGCAATAAATTCCCTGAAAGAAAAGAGATTGACAGGAAATCACACCATAAGCAGCCGCGGAGTTCAACAACCCCTCAATCTCTAGAAACAACCACACAGATTAGGCAACAATTTTTCTTTATGCTTCACTAATACCTTTCTAAAAACACATACTGTATAAGTTTATGCAAAAATGAATCATTTAACATCTTCAATACCAGACACTTTCACCCCCTTCCTGCCCAGGCCAATTTTCATCTTTCAGCGCTGTCACACTTTGAATGACAATGCGTGGTCATACAACACTGTACCCAAATTAAATTTTTATCATTTTTTTGAGACAGATAGAGCTTTCTTTTGTTGGTATTTAATCACCACTGGGTCTATTTTTTGCTATACAAAAAAAAAAAAAAAACAGGAACTAAAAAAAAAAAAAGAATGAAAATTTTGAAAAAAAAGTGTCTTTCTTAGTTTCTGTTATAAAATTTAGCAAATAAGTAATTTTTCTTTTGTGCTGATGAGACTGCACTGATGGCCATTGGTAAGCTGCACTGATGGGCACTGATGAGGCTGCAAGGATGGGCACTGATGAGGCAGCACTGATGGGCACTGATGAGGCAGCGCTGATGGGCACTGATGAGGCAGCGCTGATGGGCACTGATGAGGCAGCGCTGATGGGCACTGATGAGGAGGCACTGATGGGCACTGATGAGGAGGCACTGATGGGCACTGATGAGGAGGCACTGATGAGGAGGCACTGATGGGCACTGATGAGGAGGCACTGATGGGCACCGATTGGCACTGATGGGCTGCACTAATGATCAGGGCACTGATTATCAGTGTAAACAGTGTGCTAACAGTTTTGTCGGTTATCTGCACTCCTTTTCTCACACAGGCACAGCGCACGAGAAAAGGAATGCCGATAACCAGCAAGTCTCTGTACATGTAATCAGCTGTGATTGGACAAGCTGACCACATGGTAAAGGGCCGCTGTGATTGGCGCTGATGGGCGCTGATGGGCACTGATGAGGCTGCAAAGAATGGGCACTGGTGAAGCAGCACTGATGAGGAGGCACTGATGGCCACTGATTGGGGCTGCACTAATGATCAGAGTACTGATTATCAGTGTAAACAGTGTGCTGACAGTTTTGTCGGTTATCGGCACTCCTTTTCTTACACAGCCACAGTGCATAAGGAAAGGAATGCCGATAACCAGCAAGTCTGTTTACATGTGATCAGCTGTGATTAGACACAGCTGATCGCATGATAAAGGGCCGCTGTGAATGGCCCTTTACCCCGATCACAGTACAGGACACAGTAGTCACAGAGCGTGCACGATGCGCAGCCCAGGGGGTGCGCAGGGGGCAGAGTTCTGGGAGGACGCCTATGGGCACCCTCTCAGAACTATAGTACCACGCTGTAGTTGTCTTTTGGCTATAGAGCGGTACTAAAGTGGTTAATGTGCAGACTTGACAGAAATGTAACTGTTAAAGTGTTATTAAACTCAAGACCCTGCATTCAATATATCTGGTCTTACACAGTACATAGAACATGGAAATGCAATCGTTTTATTAAACGGCTAAACACCTTTTTTCATCAGCAGTTAGAGCATTCTTGTGACTTCTATCAGTGTCCAACAGAGCACTAGCAAAAGCTTGTAGGAGGAGTTTTTATTCTCCTGTGACTGTCCTATGAGGCTGCAGGACCCCGAACCGTGCTGATTGGCCCTGTGCTGAACACATGTACTCTCCCAAGGAAAAAAAAAACTCTCCAGCAATACACACCAAATTGAGCATGTGCAACTTGCCCCCAAGGGTCTGTTCTATCAGGACATGGTTTGGGGACTGTGTAAGAAGGGGGGGATCAGAGAAGACAGGCTCAAACAGCCTTTTTACACAAGGCAGAGGATTAACCCCTTAGGTTCTACAGTGAGTATAACAAGCATGCTTTACTGCATATACAGACTGATATTTACTGTTGTGGGTTTAGTGACACTTTAAGCTGGCCAAAGATGAGTAGAATTTCAAGCAAACATTCTTAGTGAAGAAGAAGATTCTAAGAAAGTGCAATAGTTTTTTCTAATCTCATTAGTGGGATGAAATTCGATGTTTGTTACTGACTACATTGACGAGAAAATTGCAAAGAGTGGGATGGAAAATGTTTCTTGAACTAATACATTTCTAACAGTGTATGTGGTTTTTGTTTGGGAAAGTGCATTTATTCCAAAATCAAGTGTTGAAAGCAAATGAAATCTTTTGAACGAGAAGCAAATGTTTGAAGAAAGTTCTGAGAATTTTTGTATGATTTTGCTAGACTTTTCCTAAGAATTTTTGTTCGAAAATTCTATCCATCTATGGCCAGCTTTAGACTTCAGTCTGTCAAGGGGACCCGCTGTTCATGTGGAAGCAAGTTTTCTTTGTAAATCCTTGGACTGGAGTTGCCTTTGGACACAGGTACAAGTCAATGGGGGTTATTTACAAAAGGAAAATCCACTTTGCACTGCAAGTGCACTTGGAAGTGCAGTCGTTGTAGATCCGAGGGGGACATGCAAGGAAAATAAAAAACAGCATTTTAGCATGCACATGATTGGATGATAAAATCAGCAGAGCTTCCCCTCATTTCAGATCTACCCCTTAGATTTACAGCGACTGCACTTCCAAGTGCACTTGCAGTGCAAAGTGGATTTGCCTTTCGTAAATAACCCCCCATTGTCTTACAATGGCTTCCATAGTACAATTGACAGACCTTATTATAATTTTATTACCCTATTATGTTTTACAGACCATCTAAGCCAATCAAAAACAGAAGAAGCATTTTGACAGCTGCGCTATGAAAAATGGCCTTGAAGGGCAAATTACTAGTTAACTGGAAACCAATACCTGTCTGGATGGAAAAAATCAGAAATGGTATTGTTGATTTTCTAAAAATCCTTGCTTCCTTACAAAATAGGTAAAATAAATATACAGTACATGCAAAAAATCTTATCTACTAAAGCATACCTCCCAACTTTTTGAGATGGGAATGAGGGACACCTATCAGCAAAAGTATGCAGACATATGACACACCTCTTGCCACGCCCCCTTAGAGGGGAATTGTACAAAAACGAGCTACCTCTCCCAGCAAGGCCAATATCAAGACAGATTCTGGTACTTATTCTAGTTCAATGCAAAAAATACAGCCACCTTTGTTTAAAGGTATACCCAACTGCATTAAATTGTGTTCTCTGTTACAATTCATCCGGAAAGTATTCACAGCGCTTCGCTTTTTCCACATTTTGTTATGTTACAGCCTTATTCCAAAATGGATTAAATTCATTATTTTTCTCAAAATTCTACAAACAATTCCCCCATAATGACAACTTGAAAGATGTTTGTTTGAAAGGTTTGCAAATACTTTGTTGAAGCACCTTTGGCACCAATTGCAGCCTCAAGTCTTTTTGAGTATGATGCTACAAGCTCGGCACACCTATTTTTGGACAGTTTGTCCCATTCTTCTTTTTGCAGGACCTCTCAAACTCCATCGTGTCGGATGGGGAGCGTCGGTGCACAGCCATTTTCAGATCTCTCCAGAGACGTTCAATCGGGTTCAAGTCTGGGCTCTGGCTGGGCCATTCAAGGACATTTACAGAGTTGTCCCGTAGCCACTCCTTTATTATCTTGACTGTGTGCTTAGGGTCATTGTCCTGTTGAAAGATGAACCTTCGACCCGGTCTGGGGTCCAGAGCGCTCTGGAGCAGGTTTTCATCAAGGATGTCTCTGTACATTGCTACATTCATCTTCACCTCGATCCTGACTAGTCTCCCAGTTCCTGCCGCTGAAAAACATCCCCGCAGCATGATGCTGTCACCACCATGCTTCACTGTAGGGATGGTATTGGCCAGGTGATGAGCGGTGCCTGGTTTCCTCCAGACATGACACTTGCCATTCAGGCCAAACAGTTCAATCTTTCTTTCATGAGACCAGAGAATTTTGTTTCTTTTGGTCTGAGAGTCCTTCGGGTGCCTTTTGGCAAACTCCAGGCGTGGCTTCCATCTGGCGACTCTACTATATAGGTCTAATTGCTGCAGAGATGTTGTTTTTCTGGAAGGTTCTCCTCTCTCTCCCCCAATCTTTTAGTTTGGCTGGGCGGCCCACTCAAGGAAGAGTCTTGGTGGTTCCAAACTTTTTCCATCTACAGATGAGGCCACTGTGCTCATTTGGACCTTCAATGCCGCAGAAATTTTTCTGTACCCTTCCCCAGATCTGTGCCTCAATACAATCCTATCTCAGAGGTCTAGAGACAATTCCTTGGCGTTCATGACTAAAGCTGGCCATACACTATACAATTTTCCTGTTCAACTTTCCTTTAGATTTACCAAAACCATATAATATGAGGTCAAACCTAAACCCTTTCAATTTGTATGCAATCAGACAGGCCCTTGCACTACATAGTTGAAGGTAAATCTAAAGGAAATTAAATCAGAAAATTGTATAGTGTATGGCCAGTCTTAGTTTGTGCTCTGACATGCACTGTTAACTGTGGGACCTTATATAGACAGGTTTGTGCCTTTCCAAATCATGTCCAATCAACTTAATTTACCACAGGTGGACTGCAATCAAGTTGTAGAAACATCTCAAGGATGATCAGTGAAAACAGGATGCACCTGAGCTCAATTTTGAGTGTCATGGCAAAGGCTGTGAATACTTATTTACATGTGATTTTTTTCATTTTTAATAAATTTGCAAAGATTTCAAACAAACTTCTTTCATGTTGTAATTCTGGAGTATTTGTTTGTATTTTGAGCAAAATAATACATTGAAGCCATTGCGGAATAAAGTGCTGTGAATACTTTCCGGATGCACAGTATCTGTTAGGAGTTCAGCGACTTAAAGTGGTCAGTAATAGTGGTCCCCATGTTTCTCTTATAATCAGTTTCCCTAAATATAACTGTAGTCCATCAGTTTATAGTAAGAAAAAACATTTATTTACCATTCCATGGTGTCCCGATCTCCCAGCACCTCACTGATCTCCTCCCGACATTTTTCCTGGTGTTCTGGATATTTGGCCATACAGTAGAATATCCAGGAGAGCCCACTGGCCGTTGTATCATGTCCTTCAAACATGAAAGTGTCCACCTCTGCACGCAGGTCTTTATCAGACAAACCCTGACCGTTCTCATCCTAAAAACACACAGCTAATTCATCATTTATTTACATTTGAACTTCTAATGCCGCGTACACACGAGCAGACTTTTCGACCGGACTGGTCCGACGGACTATCCGACGGACTTTCGGCGGACTTCCAACAGACTTTCCCAACGAATGGACTTGCCTACACACGATCACACCAAAGTCCGACGGATTCGTATGTGATGACGTACGACCGGACTAAAATAAGGAAGTTGATAGCCAGTAGCCAATAGCTGCCCTAGCAACGTTTTTCGTTCGTCGGACTAGCATACAGACGAGCGGACTTTTTGATAGGAAATGGGTCCGGCGGAGTTCCTACGTAAAGATTTGAAACATGTTCCAAATGTAAAGTCAGTCAGATTTTCAATCGAAAAAGTCTGCTGCAGGTCCGATGAAGCCCACACACGGTCGAATTGTCCGCCGGACTTGGTCCGTCGGACCAGTCCGGTCGAAAAGTCTGCTCGTGTGTACGCGGCATAACTCTTACTTAGCATGAAGAAGCACGTTGAAAGATGGCTAAAAACTATATCTAACACATTTAATTTTTTTTTTTACTTAATTCTATATGCATTTACATCTGTTTCTATCCATTAATGTGCCTTTCCAGGAAAAATGAAGGCCTATAATAAATGTACTTGTTTCTTAGTACAAGGCACAACAATGAGGTGCGTGTAGAAGTATAAAGTTGTCAACAATGAAAAAATACCATTAATAAACACTACATTTATTGCATTGCACATTAAACAGAAGAAGGGGCAGCCATTTAAACCAATGAGAACAACTGCCCAGTGCTGGCAATCTAACCCAGGGAGCTTGCAAACAGGAATGTAAAGCACAAAAAATGCTGTTGCTTCTTCAAGATCCAATCAGACTCTAAGACAGTTTTTTTGACTAAGGCCGACCATACACGGTTCGAATCTCAGCTGGTTCAGCAGCAACCAGACAGGATTCAAACCATTAATGGGTAGGCTGAATGTACCAAGTAGATCGATCGATCAACTTGGGTACAACCAGCCTGCCGAATTCTTTTTGCAATTATCGCTAGCGGCTGCTTTAGCGTCTAGCGATAATCACTCTCAACGGCCTGCCAGAAGGGATTCCCGCATCAACACTGACTTGATGGGGAAATCAAACGATTTGCATGCCTGAAACCCGTGGTTGCAGGAAAGAAATTCACTTCATGTATGGCTGGCCTAAGGCCTCTTTCACAGGGGCGCCTCCGTGGAAAGGGATTCCGCCTGCTCAGTGGGGGGGAATCGCTCCGCTGATCCCGGATGAGCAGGCAGATGACAAGTCCTGGCCGCTCTGCTATGCAGAGCAGACACAGACACAGTCCTGCTTTCCTCTATGGGGAAATTGTGTGGAAACGGACCGCCTGTGCATTTTCATTTGATCCTATCCAATCTGTCGGACAGATGGAAAATAGGACCACCATCCGTCTGGATTTTATGGGCAGGATCGGATCGCATATGGGCGGATGTCAGCGGACATGTGCCTGCACACATCCGCCGCTCCATAGGGGAGACTGCAAGATCCAGTCAGGTCCGCCTGAAAAACTGACAGGTGGACCTGATCGGAAAGCCCGTGTGAAAGGGGCCTAAGGGACTGCAATACATAAACCTGAGGTAGGGCCCTGGTTATGCTGTCTGGCAGGGTTATCTGGATCAGAAAGCTAAACATGGCTACAAATCTATTGCCACAAAAAGCAGATTACACATTTGTCTTTTAACTGTTAATCTAGCTGTCTACTGGCCTTGATCCTGAATGTAACATGAATACGATACACATCTAACATTCACACTACTTCTAACATCTGACCTTTGCACACAGTAGAATATCAAGAAAATCAAGATGTCTTTTTTGGCTGATTTTGTCCAACTCCTTCTCACATTTTAGCAATTCTTTTCTTTTTTTGATTACTTTATCTGGAATGCAAAGAAAAATGTAGATAGATAGATAGATAGATAGATAGATAGATAGATAGATAGATAGATAGATAGATAGATAGATAGATAGATAGATAGATAGATAGATAGATAGACATGCAAGTGTTTATCTCTGTTCCCTACCACATCTTACCACACAAGACCAACTTCATCCCGGCCATTACCCTATCGTCTTTAACAGCTTGATACAATTTTATCTTACCAGCACCAATAGAGCCAATCCCATGCCTTGTCTTAAATGGCTATACATGTTTTTTTTAAAGGAATGATCCCTCTACAAATATAATTTTGTCCACAAAGCCATTCATGCACCTCCAATGGCCCCTGTAGAGCTTTATGACCCATACAACTGTGCAGGCAGTATTTCTCACCTTTACTTCAACACAGGCCTCCTCAGATACATCATGTTTAATCTAAATGTAGCATCCTCCTAGTATAGGATGCTGGGTACATTTATATTTTTACTTGCACTGTAATCTGAGGCACAGTGATCATTTGCCTTGGTCTGATCATGATTTCACAGTCTAGGTCTAGGAGGATAGGGCAGGGAATGCAAATGACTAGCCTGTATATTTACTATGCCCTGGACAATTTCTGGGGAGGGGCACCCAGAAGGTGATCAGGGAGGAGGTAAATGGCCTGAAGCATGCTCTTTTTCCCCGTGAGGGATGGATCATTGAGCGAGGGATGGATCAGTGAGCTTCAGGGGGCAGCTTGCCCCTGAAGCATTCCCGGACTGACTGCTGAGTTTCACTATTAGTGGATCACACCTGAGAACATGTCTCTTCTGGAATTTGTGAGTAACTGTTCTGCAATAATTTCCATGATTCCCTGTTGTCTAACTATCCTGGAGCTACCTCATGGTCACCAGCTATGAGGCTTTAACTGTTCTGCAGACTTATGATCCCCAGCTGTAAGAGCTAGATTGCACTGTCTTTATTGAGAGTAGAGAGTCATTTGTCAACTGTTCTTAAGCATTTGGAGTGTCACATATGCCTCGTACCCCTCTCCTGTTCTGCAAGCAATAGATAAAAATGGACATGCCTTAGACCAGGGATATGCAATTAGCGGACCTCCAGCTATTGCAGAACTACAAGTCCCATGAGGCATAGCAAGACTCTGACAGCCACAAGCATGACACAGAGAGGCAGAGGCATGATGGGACTTGTAGTTTTGCAACAGCTGGAGGTCCGCTAATTGCATATCCCTGCCCTAGCCTGTGTAATCGAACCAGAGTGAATGGATTGTTGCCTGTGTGATTGCTAGTCTCTGCACTGCTTGGGGAAGAACCAGTTAAAATCAGCGGCTCCTATGGGGATAGCGCTACATAAACACACACACATATAGAAAAACACGTACATTAAATCCAAAATCTTACCTGTATGATGATGTGCTATCCTTTGTGCCTTTCGAAAGCGGAATCCCTGGGGGCTGAGGTAGTAAATGGTGTCACTATGATAGAGGAAGTTGCGGAACCTGTGATCGACCTGGTAAGCCAGCTGATAAACTGCCTTAATGTAGTCATTGTCACTTGAAAAAAAGGAAAAAGAAGAAATACTAACAATGGGTAACATTAAGGCTGGATTAACCTTCTTAGCGGTATTCCCGAGTGTGGCTCGGGGTTCATTTTCAATACCAAAAGCAGTAACCCCGAGCCACACTCGGGATTGCATCGCAGTATCCTGGTACAGGTTACATATCTTGTCCCCAGGATCCTGTGATGTCCTCCCACTGTGTCCTCCGCCGGATCCTCCGCCCAATGTATTACTGTTCCGGGCTCCATTCCCTGCGAGCATTGCAACGCATAGGGGCAGAGCCCGCCGGCAAATTCAAAAAAGTACAAAACACATAACACACATAATACACTGTAATCTGTAGATTACATTACTGTATCAAATCATTTCACATCAGTTTTGTCACTAGTGCTTTGTCCAATGCCCTGCATGCACTTTAATATTATATATGCTGTTCTTTCTGCCTGGAAACTTGAGAACGTCCATATAATCCAACAAGTCTCCCTTTACGTCAAAAGCGGTTTTAGACCAACTAGAAAACAGCGATAGTAAATTAGAACTCTTGCAGAATTGAGCGATAGTGATTCATGGAGAAATTCGTCACCAGACACTGAAAATGACGACAGCGAAGATTCTGCGACTGAGCAAATTTCAGTGTTTTTGATTACATTATTGAGTAAAATGTATTATTATTATAGTATTATTTTTTATAATTATTTATAGTTATTTATATATATAATTTATCAGGGCTTGACAAATTTGCTTGGAATCTAGGAGCCAGCTAAAAAAGTTAGGAGCCAGGTTTTTTTTTTTTTTTTTTAAACGACCGACAAAGCTTTATTTTCAATATAAAAATTAACCAATCTTAAATTTACACAGAGACGACTAGAACTAATGTGACTGCTTTTATTTCCTGCCATGCAGGGACACAAGACCACCATATTCTCGCTAAGGATCCAATCAGGTCCGCCTGAAAAACTGACAGGCGAATCTGATCAGACAGCCCGTGTGAAAGGGGCCAAGCAGGGAGATGACAAATAATAAATTCATTTTAATTAACCACTTCCTTCCCGCAGGATGAGTATATACGCCCTGTCTTTGAAGAGAAATACCGTTGTTATGGTAGCAGCTAGCTACCATAACCCCGGTATCTTCTTCAAGAGCCGGCGGTTCTCTTTCAGATAAAAGTGGTCTCTGCAGCAGATTAGCAGCGAGATCACTTTTATCGGCGGCAGGAGAGGGCCCCCCTACCGCCGCTCTCCGGTGCCCTTCACCGCTTACCGTGGCCGTCGGTAACGGCGGAGGCGATCCGGATCTGTCCCTGGCCTGACATGGAGACAAGTGAGAGGAAGATGGCCCCCCCGCCCATCTCCAAGTCATTGCATGGCGGAAGCGACGTCAAATCGTCACTTCCACCCAAAGCTCTTGAAGGGACATTTTATTTTTTTTTTTTCAAATGACAATTTTTTTTTTTAATGCATTTTAGTGTAAATATGAGATCTGAGGTCTTTTTGACCCCAGATGTCATATTTAAGAGGACCTGTCATGCTTTTTTTCTATTACAAGGGATTTTTACATTCCTTGTAATAGGAATAAAAGTGACTTTTTTTTTTTTTTTTTTTTTTTTTTTTTAAAGAACAGTGAAAAAATAAAAGTTAAAATAAATAAGAAAAAAAAACATTTAAATGTGCCCCATCCCTTGTAATAGAAATAAAAGTGACACAATTTTTATTTTTTTTTAAAAACAGTGTAAAAATAAAAAATAAAAAGTAAAATATATAAGAAAAAAATAATAATTTTTTTAAATGCGCCCCGTCCCGCCGAGCTCGCTTGCAGAAGCGAACGCATATGTGAGTAGCACCCGCATATGAAAGCGGTGTTCAAACCACACGTGAGGTATCGCCACGATCGTTAGAGCGAGAACAATAATTCTAGTCCTAGACCTCCTCTGTAACTCAAAACATGCAACATGTAGAATTTTTTAAACGACGCCTATGGAGATTTTAAAGGGTAAAAGTTTGTCGCCATTCCACGAGCGGATGAAATTTTGAAGCGTGACATGTTGGGAATCAATTTACTCGGCGTAACATTATCTTTCACAATATAAAAAAAATTGGGCTAACTTTACTGTTTTCTTATTTTTTAATTAAAAAAAGTATTTTTTCCCAAAAAAGTGCACTTGTAAGTCCGCTGCGCAAATACGGTGTGACAGAAAGTATTGCAATGACCGCCATTTTATTCTCTAGGGTGTTAGAATAAAAAATATATATAATGTTTGGGGGTTCTAAGTAAAGGGAAGGAGATGAGCAGGCAGTGAAAACAGGTAGGGAAAGCTCCATTAGCATTGGTGGATGTCTTGTCATACCAACGGCCACCACCAGAGGGCGCCCGATTGCAGAAGGAACCAGGAACCATAGGACTGCAGTAGGCCGCAAAGCCGGGGCCTCAATTACCGGCGCGGCCCAGTGCGATCGCGGCGGGAGGGGGGGGGGGGTGTCGAAAGGACACAGGATACCCCAGCTGTGCCGCCCCAGGCGCCAGGTCGCTAATTCTAGTCGCAAATGCGACCTGGCGCCCGGGGTTTGTCGAGCCCTGTAATTTATGATTTTGTGTTTCAAACTTTATCATGCCCGGGATGTAGGGTTGCACCGATAACACTTTTTTAAGACCATTAGTACAAGTACCGATACTTTTTTTTTAAAATGTCAAGTGACAGTTTTCAAAGCACAATACAGACTAACAATATCTTCTTTATAATTATGAATGGGCACTGATATGCAGCACTGATGACTGGCACTGATAGGTGGCAGTTATGGGTACTGATAGGTGGCACTGATATGTGGCACTGACTGATGGGCACTGATGGCTGGCACTGATGGCTGGCACTGATAGGTCTCTGCACTGTTTGGGGAAGAATGGAAGTACAACCAGCTTACCCCGGGCCAGCTTACCTTCCGCTGCTGCCAGGACTCGCTCTCCACTGCTGGCAGGACTCGCTTTCCGCTCCACCCTCTCCGCCCCGCCCTCTCTGCCCACTGACTTCCGGGAGCGAGCGTGCCGCCTCCTTAATGCAAAGGTATCGGATTAGGTATCGGGAGCATTTTACCGAGTACCGATACAGAGGAATGAACAAAGGGTTCAATTAAAAATGATTATAGAGCATATACAAATTGCATGTAGTGGGTCGCTGGTGTCCCAATATAAAGAAGGTGGTCATAGGTAGATGTTGTATCCCAACATGTTTCGCCAGTGATGGCTTTCTCAGGGGATTGTTTAGGACCACCACAAATAACCCAGCTCTAACACAAAATACAAAACAAAATATCAGTTGATTATATGAATAGTGAACATACAAAAGTAAGAGAATTAAAAATAAAAAAAAAACACAACCCCCCCCCCCAAAATGACATTTGTCATGGCTTTAAAAAAACACACAATACCTACCTCCGCCACTCCCGAACCAGAGAATGGACAAAATGGAGGGACCCCCTCAAAAAGAGGGGGGGGGGGGGTGTAGGTGTAAAGAGCCCCAGCCAGGAATAGTGCGAAGGAGACCGTGCACAGCCACAGGAAGTAGATAAAGACCCAGCTAAAATCTAAGAGAACAAGCAATAAATTATTATTTATGATATACATGGATATTGGACAAAAACCAGAGATCCAATGCACAGGCAACCAACACTTGAGTTGATGGTTGTAGACGTGTTTTTTTTTTCTACGCGTGCATCGATGTGGGGTAAATTTTGTGTTTGTTTACAACAAGAGCCAGAATACTTTTCATTCCTTAACATGCATTTCAGAACACTTGCAACACATTGGGGTTGATTTACTAAAGGCAAATGGACTGTGCACTTTGCTTTTTTTAGCTCTGGAGCAAATGCCCTTGCAGAGCACAACTGTACTTGCAAAGAGAGCTCTCACAGACTTTGGGCAAGTTAGTCCAGTGAGCCGGACTCTCTAGGGAGGTCAGGACTTGGGAAGCAGCTTCTTGGTGGAAATAGCCAACAGGGTGTTTGGAGTCCGTCACATTTGGTTGGCAGCGCTGGGATGCTTTCTTGTGCCTGGAACATCCAAACCACCGACGGGACCTTGTTGGATGGATCTTTGCTACTCCAGCCTTAAGCTAAGCACACTCAAGGATCTGCTGGAATCAAGGGGACAGAATGCCAGCAACAAGTCAAAGGCAACTCTAATTGCCAAGTTGATGGAGAGTGACCAGGCCAGCGACCAAAGCAGAGGGACAGCTATGGAAGGGTCCAGGATGGGCGAGCTCCAGTGAGAGATCCAGTGGCGGCTGTTGCTATACAGCACCACTCCCGCCCAAGAGATGATCACCCAGATAATTGCAGACACGACACGTCTGAAAATGCTTGAGGTTCAGAAGGAGATCGGGGGTACTGCAGCTGCAGAACGGGCTAGCCACAAGAAACTTCCCTATGCAGCTTTTCGACCCTTCCAGGATGGGGTAGAGGAAATCGACCTTCATGTCTTCGAGACCCAGTGCGATCTCCAGGAAATTGACGAAGCTGACTGAGTCACTATCCTCATCAGCAAGCTGTCTGGTCGAGCACTGGATGCTTTTGAAGCCATACCTGGGGAAGACAAAAAAGACTACAAGCGAGTCAAGGAGCGACTGCTGGCAAGATACGCAATCACCCCCCGAAGCTCATAAGTCCAAATTTCGCAGTCTACCACGGAAAGAGGGCCAGCCCTATACAGAATGGGCTCATCAGATGTGCCAATCCATAGATGCAAGGTTCTACGGCTGTCAGGCAACTAACTGTTGCTGCCCAACTGATCCTACTGGAACAGTTTTACAACCAATCCCCTAATGAACTTCGCCCAGTGGGTCCAAGACCAAAAGCCCTTGACAGTAGACAAAGCAGCAGAACTAGCCGACCAGTATATGGATACCAAAAGATCCCACCAACCGAAGCCTTGCGGCATCTCCAGACCACTGCAAGCACCTGCCCATATCCAGCCATTCACCTAGCAGTCAGTCGCCCTCCCTGCAATGGCTCGACCGGCTATACCCATCAAGAAGACCGGGCCTCGCTGTTATGGGTGTAATCAAATGGGACACCAACGAGCTAACTGTCCTCAAAATGTCAACCTCACTTCATGGAACCGTGCTGCCCCTGGCCCAGCCCGAGCGGCTGCTCATTACCTGGAAGCCACCCCACCATCTACCTCAACTAGCTGGGGTGAAGAGGAATTTGGGCTACTCAATGAGGTTAACCCGATACAAGCTGCTGCCGAAGACAATCGCAGGCCGTATGGGTGAATGGGCGACCCGCCCAAGGACTCAGGGACAGCGGAGCTACTATTACTTTGGTGCAACCCAGGATGGTTACAATGACTGAGAAAACCGGGAGGTCCATAGCTGTGCGAGCGGCTGGAGGCAAAGTTTTACGCATCCCTACAGCCCAAGTGCATATGGATTGGGGCTCGGGATACAGAGATGTGGAAGTTGGAGTTATGAGAGATATACCCACAGATGTTCTACTTGGAAATGATTTTGGACATCTTTTTTCACCTTTCCATGTGGATTTATCCCCAGAAGCCTTCCCTGTGACCACCCGGCAGCAATCAAGGCGAGCTGAGGAGGCACTCGATGATGGGACCCAGGTAAGGCCTAACTTCCCTAACCCCAACCAGACTGTACCACCCTTTACCTGGGTTACCCTGACTGACTTGGGAACTACTATCTGACTCAACTTTAGATAGTTACCGGTAGAGGGCAGGGATGGACCCCAAGGGATTAGAAAGGGAACGGATAGAGTGGGATAGGGAATTAATTTATTGGGTGACCGAAGGGAAGGGATCTCATCCAGTGCCCAAGTGACAGCTAGTCGTGCCGACCTGCTTAGCATCGGGCATGACATTCCCCTAGCTGGTCACTTTGGAGTGACCAAAGCTGTTCACCGTTGGACTCAGCTATTCTTCTGGCCAGGGATAACTGGAATATTAGACAGTATTGCCATACCTGTGATACATGTCAGTATGTGGGAAAGAAGGGTTACCAATCTAAAGCTCCTTTGTATCCCCTACCGATCATAGCTGAGCCCTTTATCCGGTTAGCTGTAGACCTGGTAGGACCATTACCCCGACCCAGTGCTTCTGGGAAGAGATATATCTTAATGGTGGTGGATTATGCTACTTGTTACCCAGAGGCAGTTCCTCTGACAAACATCCATGCAGAGACAGGAGTGGAGGCCCTGCTCCAAATCTTTGCCAGGGTGGGTTTCCCTCAGGAGTTTATCTCAGACCAAGGGACTCAGTTTACTGCGGACTTAACCCAGCAGTTGTGGAAGCTCTGTGGAAATAAGCCTATACACAGCTCTCCCTACCACCCCCAGTCTAATGGACGATGTGAGCGGTTCAGTGGAACGCTAAAGCAATTGCTGCAGACGTTCGCAACTTCTCACCGGGATTGGGAGAAATTTCCGCCGCACCTCCTGTTCGCTTACAGGGAAGTGCCGCAGGAATCTACGGGGTTCTCCCCATTTGAGTTATTATATGGGAGACGGGTGAGGGGGCTACTAGATCTACTTAGAGCCCATTGGGAAGGAGGTGTAGGGGCTGAAGAGACCTCTGTGGTAGGGTACGTACTAGCGCTCAGGGACCGGCTGAAGGAACTCATGGATACCATATGGGAGAACCTTCAGACCGCACAGCGGGGCAGAAGCGCTGGTGTGATCGTACCACCTGGAATCGCACCTTGGCTGTAGGGCAGAAAGTTCTTGCCCTCAAGCCTACCAAGACAGACAAATTACAGGCCTCTTAGTGCACCAAATATGTGACACTACCTACCTGGTAGCTAAGTGCTCAGATGAAAGAGTCCGGCGGACCTTCCATGTGAACATGCTCAAAGCGTACCAAGAGAGGCCTGAGGAGATAGCTGCCATATGTGCTCCAACCAGGGAAGATTCCGAGAACCTTCCCCTGCCAGAGCTACCGGTTAGAGATGGGGACAGAGCAGGTGTAGAGACAGTGAGGTTAAACAGGCAGCTAGGGCGGGAGCAGCAGGACCAGACCAGGCTGGTCCTTAGGCAGCATCAGGAAATGTTTTCCACCAAGCCTGGATACTCTACTATGACAGTGCACCGAGTGGAAACCCTGGGACAGCCACCTATCCGGCAGGTGGCTTACCGGGTACCTGAGTCAGTAAGAGAGTGTATGAGGCAGGAGATAAAGGACATGCTTGATTTAGGAGTCATCGAGCCCTCCAACAGCCCCTGGGCATCCCCAGTAGTGTTAGTGCCAAAGCGGGATGGTACTACCCGCTTCTGCATAGATTACTGCCGACTAAACGACTGCACAACGACTGACGCCTACCCCATGCCCCGGGTCGATAAACTGTTAGACCGAATCACCCAAGGTAATTCCCTAACTACCCTTGACCTATGCAAAGGGTACTGACAGATTCCTCTGGACCCGTAATCTGTGTCGCAGTCAGCATCCATCACCCCCTTTGGCTTGTACCAGTCTAAGGTCATGCAATTCGGAATGAAAAATGCTCTGGCGACGTTCTAGATGGTAGATTAACTCCTTGATGGCCTTCAGGATTATACCTGTGCATATCTGGATGACATTGTGATCTACAGCGATACCTGGCAGGAACATCTACTCCACTTGGGTACTGTGTTAGACCGCATCAGGACTGCGGGAATAACATTAAAGCCAGATAAATGTAGCATAGGGATGTCCGAGGTTCAGTACCTCAGGCATCGGGTAGGCCATGGGCAACAGCGTCCTGAACCAGCTAAAGTGGAGGTCGTTGCCAACTGGCCTACCCCCCCGGACAAAAACCCAGGTCTTGGCATTCATAGGTACTGCAGGATACTATAGGAGGTTTGTTTTTCCTGGTGCCTCCATGGCAGCATACCTGCGACATGCTCTGCCTTGGCTCCTCTCTCAGGACCAGTGAATCTTCTAAAAGAAAAGGATTAGTGCACTCCCAGCATTCTACCTAATATAGCATACTGAGGGTGGGATTGTATGCTGTCATGGATAGGCACCAGGAAAAGAGCAAAAAAAATTACCGTAAGTAGGATACAACTTTCTGTTTTTTTTTTCATTTTGGATAGAGTAAGGGAGGGTCAAAACCCCTGTCAGTTTATTTTTTGCCATCTATGTCACATTGCGGAGATTTGCCTTTACTTCCTATCCCACAGCCAAAACAGGAAGTGAGAGGTAATCCCTTGGATACCCCCAGATTACCAGAACTACTTTTCTGGGGACAACCCAAAATTTGGGAATTTCTTTTACTTTCACTTTCAATGATAATGGTAAACAGGACAAATAGAGAGAGTGAATTTCCTTAACGTGGGCACAAACAGCAGTAAAAACTGGCAGGTGTTCAGTGGCATCTCCAGCTTTCATATTTAGGGGGGGCACATGGGGGGACAGGGACAAAAGTAGGGGGGCAACTATAAAATGCAATTACATATATATATATATATATATATATATATATATATATATATATATATATATATATATATATATACATATATATATATATATCTATCCTGGGGCCCTTTACTAGGAACCCACAACGGCCTTTTCACATGTTCTGCAGTGAGCTCCCTTCCTACTATATTGGGGCCTCCCAGTGTGGCAGAAAACAAGAGATATATGTCACCAGCATACCAAGAAAATATAAGGATCCAAAGCAGTGGGAGAACTATCAGGGTTGCAAAGGTTGTCTTGCCACCGGGTCCTGGTGTTCTGCCACTGTGGGGTTCCCCAGCCTCCTCTTGCTGTCCTGCCCCTGCTATTGACAGTGCTGGTCTTGCATCTCTTGGAATTTACAGGCTGGTTCTCCTGTCCTAAGGATGGGAGAAATCAGTCTGTTTTTTCAGTAACTGAGAGTCCTGGTGAAGTCCTTCCTGCAACTCGCTCTTCTCCCTGCCAATGAGGATGCAGGGGAAGGAGCAGATCGGGTGGCCGTGGTTGTGTGAGCACTCGCATTATGCAGTGTTATCGAGCAGAGGGAGGGGGGAGGAATCACCCGCAGGAGCTGACTGGGGACTCTCTCCCACTTAGACACATGGTGGGGCACAGCATAATGTTGGGGGGGTCAGGGCCCCCCTCTGGCCCCCCTTAGGGACACCATTGCAGGTGTTCTAGACTCTCTCCACTCCATCCAAAACTAAAAAAAGTTTGCCTTTATTGTAGTTGTACTTTAAATGTTGTATACACTGATCTGCATAAGGTGTTTTTTTAATCCTTCGATGGCCCCTCCCGTGGCCCCCATCTTGCAGTTGCGTTAGGTCTTTGACAGAAGGTCATGGCTATTCTGAACACAAACTTGCTATCAGACACGATGAAGTATGACAGCTCAGGGGGTATTTGTAGAATTACAAAACACCTTTTGCAGAACAATGTACACAGCTTTTAAATATGTACATTTACTGGTAATTTACCGAAACAGTTCCTTTCTTGCATTCTGGCATCGGACCTGCATGCTCTCAGCACAGAGGATCCTAGAACAGGAACAGGTGAGTGTTGAGAAATTAATGTTTCAAAAATCATGGCATTATACTCTAACATGACAAACCCCATAGAGTCCACAAAACTCCATTCCTGGCTTCTCTACTATGATTGAAGTCTCTTGACATTACATTTTTTTTAAATAAGGTAACACTTTTTTTTTTAGAACACCGTTAATGAAAATGTATTTGATCATTACAGGTGAGAGTTTGCAGTCTTCAAAGTTTTGTTCTACCTGTCTGTCTGGCAGTTGCTCTGATAACTGAAGGCACATTTCATGATGGTGTCCAGAGTCATGAGGCTGACATGTTGGAAGAGTTCCACCGGCTTATCTTGGACAAGCTGCTCCCATTTATCCTGAAATAAGATAAAACAATCTTAGAGGGGTTGTGTTCTTTAAATAATTTTCCTATTCAATTAGCCATAGAAATTGGATCATCATTTTGTAATCTGGCCAATTTTAGCAGGATCAGGTTACCATCATTATAATGGGAACATTCAGAGTGCAGCGGACATTCCTAGCCATCAATGGGACTACCTGTACAGGGATGCATAGAACAGCTTAAGTACACCCCAAATGAACAAGGCGTAATGCATATTACCTTTGAATTAAAATACATTTAAATTGTCTGCATGTAGTCTGTATGTGAACGCTAAACATCTCAATATTATTTCAGCTTTGAAGGAAAACCCCATTACCAGCATGATCTTAGTGCAGTCAGCCGTTAATCGAACGTAGGGCTTTAGGACATCGTAGTGAAAGCCAGGAGTCAGAAGCCTGCGATGCTGGAACCACTTTGGCCCGGATAACACCAATAATCCTTCACCTAGTTCAAATAATAGTATTTTTAGAAAGCTCTCAGACCAGACAGGTGAGTCAAATAGCAAACATAGGCTGTGGATCCTTCAGTAACATTTTACATCTTAATAAACTGTTCTAGAGTATTACCCTGACTGCCAGTGAACTGCAAATGGTCTTTTCAGAGTTTATACATTTATTTAATAGAATATTGTGCATAGCTCCCAACTGTTCCTGATTTCGAGGGACTGTTCCTCATTCAGAACAAAGTCCCTCTGTTCTTCTTTCCTCCTCATTTGTCCCTCATTTTGGTCTGATCTACATATTTATATATAAAATGTACTACTTATCTTACTTATGAAAAAGTGTTTCCCAGTACTAATCCTTTCACCCAATTTCTAAATTTCTCCATTTGTAAATTCCAAAAGCCAATATATATAGGAATAGCACAAATAGGTGATAGGGGGCGCTTATGTGATTCTAATATATACCTCAATTTAAGACTGTATAACATGGAATAAAGTGACATGTGCAAAAAGTGTAATAATGTTAATAATAAATACCTAGAATAGTGCTAAATAATGTGAATTGAAACGTTTACATAAAGTGCACCAATAATTGACCAATTGTGATATTAATAAGGTGTGATTAATGATTGATTGGTATAAAAATGGTAGAGACCATAACATATTGTATTTGATCTTAATAGTAGAGGAGAATTCCTTCACCGTTTGCATAAGAAACACACCCAAAGTGCTCAGATGTAAAAACTGCTCACCAGATGGATATGACCTCTCTACTTAAAAAGAAGGTCTATTGCGCTGTAGGAAAATCCTATTTGGATACCCTTGGTTACTGGATAAATCCTCTGTACTGTGTCTTCCTCTCCTCCAAGTTATCTCACAAGGAAACAAAGGGACAATCCATAGCGCAATACTGAAGTTTTATTTAAAATAATAAATACAAAGAGGGGTGCCTGCTTACATTAGTAGGTGCCTTAGCCTGGCACTGAGGATAGCCTGCAGAAATTACGATATGAAAGCTGCCCGCCGCTGGCCTCACGTCCAGAGCTGGCGTGCGTTCCATTTGTGCATGGGAGAAAAACGGAAGCAGAGGGGCATTGAGTTTAAATTCAGGTCTGTGTACAGGATGCCAGGGATGGGTGTATGGGTTCTGGATTGAAAGTCTGTGTCCCTTTTGTTTGGGTTGTGGTCCCTTTAAGGGGGTGACAAGTATAGGTTTTCACCTATTTTGGGTGAGGGGGTTCCAGGGTGGTCCAGTAAAAGGGGAAACTGACTTGCAGTTTCCCCAAGAGAGTTAAATACTATGTTCTCCTTTTGTAAAAAAAAAATAAATAAGAAATGCACATCATTTTTCAGGTAAAAACAAGTTTATGCTTTTTTTTTTTTTTTAACAGCGCAACCTGTACAGCATTGGACCCGCGATCAGCAGATTGTAGGTGTAACGTCAGGCTCCTGCAGACTCTCAGTATAGCTGTCTACCTGTATCTCCTGTACAGGGCAGACAGTTAGGGCTCCTTTACACTTGCTTTGACTTCAACACACATTAAAGCGTCTACCGCTTCAACATGCTTTTTTGATGTGTTTTTGATGCTTCGTGATGCTTCGGTGATACTTTTTTTTAAAGCTTTAATGAAGCTTAACAGATGCCCTGTGTGTGTGTTGATATCTCATACCTGCAATTTCTCCAAAACAAAGTGAAGCTAAACCTGAATTAAAGCATCTCAAAAGCTGTAGGTGCTTCAAGCGAGCTTTGTCATAGACTTCTATGGAGGCTTTGAAGATGCTTTGAAGCGCAACTAAAGAGACATGGGGTATAATTTTTGAAGCGAAGCAAACGGGACTTGTAAACAGGATTGTCGCAGTTCTCCTAGAGCTGATGAGACACATTTTGGCTCTCCAGAAGTACAGGTGGAGAATCACTTCAGCAGATAGTACAAACCCCTTTGGCACGAAAGAGGTGGAGACCTCTCCCCATAGGGCACCTGGAAAGTCATGCAGATGAACTTTGGTCAACTAATATACAGTTGTGCTCATAAGCTTTCAGACCCTGGCAGAATTTATGATTTCTTGGCCATTTTTCAGAGAATATGAATGATAACACAAAAACTTTTCTTTCACTCATGGTGAGTGTTTGGCTGAAGCCATTTATTATCAATCAACTGTTTTTACTCTTTTTAAATCATAATGAAAACAGAAACTACCCAAATGACCCTGATCAAAAGTTTACATACCCCAGTTCTTAATACTGTGCATTGCCCCCTTTAACATCAATGACAGCTTGAAGTCTTTTGTGGTATTTGTGGATGAGGCTCTTTATCTTCTCAGATGGTAAAGCTGCCCATTCCTACTGGCAAAAAGCCTCCAGTTCCTCTAAATTCTTGGGCTGTCTTGCATGAACTGTACGTTTGAGATCTCCCCAGAGTGGCTCAATGATATTGAGGTCAGGAGACTGAGATGGTCACTCCAGAACCTTCACTTTATTTGGCTGTAGCCAATGACAGGTCGACTTGGCCTTGTGTTTTGGATCATTGTCATGTTGGAATGTCCAAGTACGTCCCATGCACAGCTTCCTGGCTGATGAATGCAAATGTTCCTCCAGTATTTTTTGATAACATACTGCATTCATCTTGCCATCAATTTTGATCAAATTTCCTGTGCCTTTGTAGCTCACACATCCCCCAAAACATCAGCGATCCACCTCAGTAGGAATGGTGTACCTTTCATCATAGGCCTTGTTGACTCCTCTCCAAATGTAGCGTTTATGGTTGTGGCCAAAAAGCTTAATTTTGGTCTCATCACTCCAAATGACTTTGTGCCAGAAGGTTTGAGGCTTGTCTCTGTGCTGTTTGGCGTATTGTAAGCAAGTAAGCATTTGCGTAGTAATGGCTTTCTTCTGGCGACTCGACCATGCAGCCCATCTTTCTTCACGTGCCTCCTTATTGTGCATCTTGAAACAGCCACACCACATGTTTTCAGAGAGTCCTGTATTTCACCTGAAGTTATTTGTGGGTTTTTCTTTGCATCCCGACATGCTTTTTTGATGTGACGGAATTTTCCTGGAAGTTGTGGCTGAAATTTTAGTTGGTCTCCTGATCGTGGTTTGGTTTCAACAGAACCCCTCCTTTTCCACTTCTTGATTAGAGTTTGAACACTGCTGATTGGCATTCTCAATTCCTTGGATATCTTTTTATATCCCTTTCCTGTTTTTATACAGTTCAACTACCTTTTCCCACAAATCCTTTGAGAATTCTTTTGCTTTCCCCATGACTCAGAATCCAAAAACGTCAGTGCAGCACTGGATGAAAGATGCAAGGGTCTGTCAGGAGTCCAGAAACTCATTGACCTCTTATACACACACACTAATTACAAGCAAACAGATCACAGGTGAGGATGGTTACCTTTAATAGCCATTCAAACCCCTTTGTGTCAACTTGTGTGCATGTTATCAGGCCAAAATCACCAGGGTATGTAAACTTTTGATCAGGGTAATTTGGGTAGTTTCTGTTGTCATTATGATTTAAAAAGAGTAAACACAGTTTATTGATAATAAATTGCTTCAGCCAAACACTAACCATGAGTGAAAGAAATGTGTCTGTGTTATAATTCATATTCTCTGTAAAATGGCCAAGAAATAATAAATTCTGCCAGGGTATGTAAACTTATGAGCACAACTGTATATCTAGAAGAGTAATACATGAACTGACTTTTAGCTGTTCATTCTCATTTTAATTGTTTGGCATAGGGCAGATATTTTTTGACAAAACAGGACAAATAGAAACAATACATCTTTCTAACAGGGGTCCTACCTACTTACTACTCCAAAACTAATAAAAAAAGTTTTAGGTTTAGATAAACTTTAATTTACGTACCAATCCATGGGACAATAAATCTATAGGCTGCATCATCTTTAGGATCTGAAATAAAAATGCAAAATAAGACAGAATGAAAAGTTTAGCATTGCAGTCTATACATGTTTGATACAAATAGGGGACAGATTTCCACCACTGGAGCCTGTAGGCACAATGTCTTTGATGTATTTGATATGACTACTATCTCGACCAGTGTGTATATGACTGACCCTCCCATTCATTTCCGGGGACCCTCAGCTGCTACAGCGATATATGTGAGCACCATAGGTGGGCAGAGGTCTCACAGGGAGATGGGAGGGGTGCTATCCCCCTCTTCCACTAGGACGGCATCAGTCGCCATACTTCGCCCAGTGTTGATTGGGAAGAAAGGTGATTGGCTGTTGGTAATTGAGGATTCATTCAGGTGTGCTTCTCTAAAAAGCAGCAGTGGATCAATTTTGAAAGGCGTTTGACAGGTGGTGAGGTGTCCATATGACGTCTGATTTAACCCTCAAGATGCCAGGCCATCGTGCCACCACCGCCTGCTTTACAAGTGGTTGTGACGCAACCCCATTTACTTAAATGGGTCACATTCAGCAGCGCGACCAACCTTGCCTGAATGCCTTGTGCAGGTGGCTGGTCAGGAAGGGGTTAAATGGCAGAACTAATAGGAGGAGACTCCTCTTCCCAACACTCCCTCACTGGTGCCAGCATCTTCTCTTGTGTTCCAGGTCTTAGCCATCTTCATTGGCTGGTGCAGGATTACGTTATTCCAGTGCATGTGCGGGAGCCAGTCATTTCGGCAGGGATGGGGCTGCCTACTGTGTATGTGAAGCTCGGTTTATAGTTCAGGGATCGCTGGGATACAATCTGATTGTACAATCTGCTTTAGATCTACCAACATGTATGTATTGTAAGGGTCTGCCTGATTGGATAGATTAGGGAGGTTCTCATAATACAAAAGGGGATGACAATCAGCGCAAACAAATAGAACAAACACAGTCACAAGTAAATAATGCAAGCTGAACACTACAGGTAATCACATATGCCTGGAGAGTATACAACAATGGAGGGTAAGTGCAGCGCAATAGGTAAAATTGAATGATTAAAGGATGGATGGATAGATTTTACAAATGTCCATCAGGATAAATCCGTATTAAATAAACTTCAAACGACATGAATCGGTCTTATATAACACCTTCTCCCAAAAACTCAAAATGCGCTTACCAGATTCAGTGGACCTCTGCGAAGCAGGGGTCAAACTCACATGTATCCCCACGGGGATTTTTATACATACATATTTTTTTTTTTATTGCCGCATAACCCTCTTTTCCTGGACGTGTCACCGTGCAATTTAACGTGGAGGTCTCTATCTGACTTCCATTTCCGCCACCTCTTATTTAGATATGGCTTGATTCTAATTGTTTACTGGAGAGGACGTCGGTAAGGTCTGGTTGCTAAGGAAGTTCCTCTGACTTCCGTTCGTGCCGCAGCCCATTCGGACACTGTCTGCTCTCTTCATAAGCTGCTGGGTGACAGTCAGGCTGACGAAGTCCAATAGGATGTTATGCCACGTACGGGGGGGAGGAGCTTCGTTATGGACGTCACCCGCTGCCACATTGTCTGTGTCGGTACTACATTGTGTTGTAGTCCGATTATTATTTTTTCCTTGTCAAAAGAAGTTTATTGAGTATACAATGTTATAAAGATACATAAAGTAAGTTTACAAGGATCTATAAAGTAAGCTCATTGTTTTCCGATTATTATTTTTTTATATTACGTTCAAGAGCGCTGTTTTTTTTTTTGTTGTTAACCAAGTGAATTTTTCAATAAAGCAAACAGATTACTCTTAGATGGTATCCCTATATTTTTTATTGACACTGTGGAGCGGACTTTCCTACATCTTCACATATCGGGCTGGACGGCTGGTTTATTCCCCTGGATGACCGGATCTGTAGGTTCTCATATTACTTAGTATTGGTCTGGGCTTTGTTTCCAGCACTTAATACCACAAAACAGTGATATCAGCAGGGAGCGTCGTCAGCAGTTTAAAAAATCTATTAGATGGGTACCTTAACGATCACAACATACAGGGATATGCAATGTACTATTGACATAGACCCACACACACAGGTTGAACTGGATGGACTGGTGTCTTTTTTCAACCTCACTAACTATGTAACTATGACTGATAGGACAAAATGCAGGGCTTATAATTATATGGGGAAACACCTATTACTTATTCTTCTTTATACACTACTCTATGTGTTTTGGTGTGCTATTAAAAATAATTGGCAAATCAAAAAACAATGCAGGTTTTCAGGAGTGCAATTGTTATAGCTTCTCTGCCTTTTGGCTAAGATCAAGTGTAGTATCTGCTCTTATCAGTGATCCCGTGGGGGTACTGTGCTGTCATTCTGACCTGACCAGGGCTGGAGTGGTGGCCATATACTTCTGCTGGAGTGATGGGGGCTTGGAAGCTCAGTACCAGCTGGGACAGAAATCGGGGCGCACACAGGCAGTTGGGGCACGAAAGTAATCCTCTGGGGAAAACTGGAAGAGCCCAGTACCTCCTGATTTGAGTGGATCTACCTTGTCTGGCCATGGGGGAAGGCAGAGAGTCTGTGGTATCTGTGCCCCCTGGGAGTGGTCGCCCTAGGGGTGCTCTTAGTAAAGCTTGGGTGTGGGACCCCACTGTGTGAACAGGCACATGGTCACAGTCACCAAATGCTTACTTTCTGCACTGCACCTTTTTGGACTAGGCCTTTTGGCTAAGTCCGGGGCAATTTTTGTCTTCCAGGCCTCAGGTCCCGACAAGTGCACTATTGCACAGCCACTTATTTATTTTATTTATTTTCTCCCACTGTTTTTCTCACTTTCACTTTTATGTGTGTTTTCTCACTAGGATGAAGCCCTCAGGCTTGCCCTGACTTCTAGGGGGAGGATGTGTCGCCTTCTGGTTTCTTCCTCCCCTGCCCCTGGGGGGGGGGGGTCACTCTTCGGGAGGGCCCCTCGACCAAGTATTCAATGGTCGACTTCAGCTGATAATAAATAAATGTTTACTTTTGGGTTAACGTTTAATACTGCTTTAAGATCTCATTCACACTTGAGCTCATCATCTTTAGTCAATTTTCAACCATTTTTTTATAGCCAGAGAAAAGCTAGTTATTAGGCAACAAAATACCTCAATAACACACATTTTTAAGGAGCTCCAACTGAAGTCTATTGAGACCAAAATGTGCAACTTTGCCCCAAATAGAGCTCATTTACTTCAAGCTATGAAGTTGCACTATGCTCAGGTGTGAAGGGGCATCACTGAATACATTTGTAATTCTGGGGAAGCTTCAAATTGCTCAGGTGTGACCAAGGCCGAAAAAGGGTCCCTGCAGTCAGCATTCCTTGGCTCCGTTCACAGCTAGGCAATTTGAATCGCGGCAAAACGCAGGACGCGTCTGTGATGCCATTATTTCTTAATGGTACTCCAAATGTGGCTCGATTTTGCCGCAATTGCAGAGCGACAAAACGCATTACACTTGCAGCAAAAAATCGCAACACTCCTGGCTCTGTGCCAAGATTTGGTACAGTGGCGCTCCACTAAAAAACACAAAACAGCTAAAAAAAATGCGCTGTTACAGCTGTCGCTGCGCTACGCTCAGGTGTGAATGGATAAGTTCACCTTTCATAACATGTTACATCCATATTCAGGGTGTAACATGTGACATATTAGAAACAGGACTGCCCCCCACTCCCCTCCAATCCCCCGCTCTGACAGCTAGCGGGGATCTTCTCAGTTTTAAAACAGTCCTCTGTGAATGAAAAACTACAAGTCCCTTTGTGGCTGTCGACTTGTAGTTTTCAACGAACTACGATGGTGCAGTGGAGCGCTGTGGTAGTTCATTGAGTCTTCCTGTCAGATTGTATCTGCGTGCCTGTACAGGCACACAGATACACTGACAGGTCTGCAGGAGACCTGCATGGCACCAGTGGTCTGCTGATGGTTGGTGCAATGCTTTATAGGCTCCAGAAACAAAAAACAATAAATGTACATATTCTTTACCTGCAAAAAAAAAAAAAAATGTGCATTTATTATTTTTGTTAAAAAGTGAACTTATACTTTAAGGCCTGGTTCACACAACTATGCAACTAAAAGAGCTGCTTTTGCTTGAGCAAGGCAGCCCATTCAATTGAATAGGCCACTGTGCCTGCATTTCATGCAGGAAAAATGTTCCTGCACCATTTTAAAATGCAGCGGCAGGGAAATCACATGTTGCTTTTGCACCATGAGATTTCCCGGCGGTTCTCACACCCACAAATGCACTGTGTTTTTAGATGTGTGGGGCTGCCATTAAGAACGAATGGCAGCCTGCACGTTTTTAAAAAGCAGCGCATTTTGGACTGGGGGTGCCAGAAAACCACAATTCCCTCATCTGGAAACATCTGCAATAGTGTGAACAGGTAGTTGTTGCTGGTTAACAAACTATTTAACCACTTCAGCCCCAGAAGGATTTACCCCCTTCCTGACCAGAGCACTTTTTACAATTTGGCACTGCACTGCTTTAACTGGTAATTGCGCGGTCATGCAATACTGTACCCAAACTAAATTTGTGTCCTTTTTTTCCCACAAATAGAGCTTTCTTTTGGTGGTATTTGATCACCTCTGCGGTTTCTATTTTTTGCAAAAAAAGACCGAAAAGTTTGAAAAAAAAAAAAGATATTTTCTACTTTTTGCCATAAAAAAATTCAATAAACTCAATTTTAGTCATATATTTAGGCCAAAAAGCATTCAGCCACATGTCTTGGCTAAGAACAAATTCAATAAGCGTATATTTATTAGTTTACATAAAAGTTATAGCGTCTACAAACTAGGGTACATTTTCTGGAATTTACACAGCTTTTAGTTTATGACTGCCTATGTCATTTCTTGAGGTGCTAAAATGGCAGGGCAGTACAAAGCCTCCCCAAATGACCCCATTTTGGAAAGTAGACACCCCAAGGAATTTTCTGAGAGGCTTGTTGAGCACATTGAATATTTTATTTTTCTGTCACAAGTGATTGAAAAATAAAAAAAAAATAAAAAATTTACACAAAAGTTGTCACTGAAATTATATATTGCTCAAACATGCCATGGTTATATGTGGAATTACACCCCAAAATACATTTTGCTGCTTCTCCTGAGTACGGGGATACCACATGCGTGGGACTTTTTGGGAGCCTAGCCACGTACGGGGGCCCCGAAAACCAATCATCGCCTTCAGGCTTTTTAAGGGCGTAAATTCTAGATTTCACTCCTCACTACCTATCACAGTTTCGGAGGCCATATGCCCAGATAGCACAACCCCCCCCCCCCCTCCAAATGACCCCATTTTGGAATGTAGACACCCAAAGCTATTTGCTGAGAGGTATAGTGAGTATTTTGCAGATCTCGCTTTTTGTCAGAAAGTTTTGAAAATTGAAAAAAGAAGAAAAAAAAAATCCTTTTCTTTCTTCATTTTCCAAACAAGTGAGAGCTGCAAAATACTCACCATGCCTCTTAGCCAATACCTTGGGGTGTCTACTTTCCAAAATGGGGTAATTTGGGGGGTTTTGTGCTATCTTGGCATTTCATGGCCTCCAAAACTGTGATAGGTAGTGAAGAGTGAAATCAAAAATTTACGCCATTAGAAAGCCTAAGGGCTTGGTTTTCGGGGTCCCGTACGTGGCTAGACTGCCAAGAAGTCCCACACATGTGGTATCCCCATACTCACGAAAAGCAGCAGAATGTATTTTTGGGGTGTAATTTCACATATGCCCATGGCATGTTTGAGCAATATATCATTTAGTGACAACTTTATGAAAAAATAAATAAATTATTGTGATTTTCCCGAAACTTGTGGCAAAATATAAAATATTCCATGGACTCAACATGCCTATCAGCAAATAGCTTGGGGTGTCTACTTTCCAAAAAAGGGTCATTTGGGGGGGGTTTGACCTGTCCTGGTATTTTATGCACAACATTAGAAGCTTATGCCACACATCCCCCACTCTTCTAAACACTTGAAGACAAAGCCCTTTCTGACACTTTTTGTTTACATGGAAAAATATTTTTTTGCTAGAAAATTACTCTGAACCTTCAAACATTATATATATTTTAAAGCAAATGCCCTACAGATTAAAATGGTGGGTGTTGCAATTTTTTTTTTCACACAGTATTTGCGCAGCGATTTTTCAAAAACAAAAAAAACCCTTTTTTGAATTTTAATGCACTAAAACACACTATATTGCCCAAATGTTTGATAAAATATAGAAGATGATCTTATGCAGAGTACATAGATACCAAACACAACATGCTTTAAAATTGCGTACAAGCGTGCAGCGGCGACAAACTACATACAATTTAAAAAGCCTTTACAGGTTACCACTTTAGATTTACAGAGGAAGTCTATTGCTAAAATACTGCCCCCAATCTGATGTCTGCGGTGATACCTCACATGCATGGTGCAATTGCTGTTTACATATGACACGAGACCAACGCTTGCGTTCGCCTTTGCGCGCGAGCATGGGGGGGACAGGGGTGCTTTTTTCTATTATTATTATTATTATTTAATTTGTTTTTTTTATTTTATTTTTACACTGTTCCTTTCTTCTTCTTTTTTTTTTTTTATAATTTTTATTGTTATCACAGAATGTAAATATCCCCTTTGATAGCAATAGGTAGTTACATGGTGGTTACATGGTTAGTAAGGTTGAATAAAGACACCAGTCCATCCAGTTCAACCTGAGTGAGTGTGGGTGTGTGTTGTCCCTATTCCTGTATCTCATTAATATGCTCATCTATTATGTTATTATTTTTTTTATTCAAGGTACCCATATAGCGCCATCAATTTTACGCAGTGCTCCACACATACATTGCACACTCACATCGGTCCCTTCCCTCAAGGAGCCCACAATCCAAGGTCCCCAACTTACATTCATATACTAGGGCCAATTTTGGACAGAAGCCAATTAACCTACCAGCATGTCTTTGAAGTGTGGGAAGAAACCGGAGTACCCGGAGGAAACCCATGCAGGCACAGGGAGAACATGCAAAGTCCAGGCAGGTAGTGTCGTGGTTGGGAGACGAACCAGCAACCCTTTTTACTGCTAGGTGAGAGTGCTATCCACTACACCACTGTGCCGCCAGGTAGTGACAGGTACGCTTTTTTTTTTTTTTTTAAATTGGGTCTTTTAGACTCTAGATCTCTCCTCTTCCCTCAAAGCATCTGACCACATCAAGATCGGTGTGATAAGATGCTTTCCCAATTTCCCAATGGTGCTGTTTATATCCGGCGAAACCAAAGTCATGAAATGCTCACAGCTTCCGGTTTCTTATGCCATAGAGATGATTGGTGCCATTCTGATCTTAGATCAGCTCTATGGTCAGCTGGCGGAGCCACCAGCTGCATTATCAGGTTACCCAATGGGACAGGAGAGCCAGTGAAAACCAAGGAAGATGACGGGGGGGGGCGGGGGGATGTTCCCTCCCACTGCTTGTAAAAGCAGTCTAGTGGCTAATTGGGTCAAGGGTCAACTGGGGATTATCGGCGATGAATTGACCAGCATACAAATTGCTTTGGTCTACAATAGATCTATAGAAATCTTCCGTGAAAAACAGCGAATAAAAATCAAGAGACGTAAAATCAACTGTTTCCACCTGAATTCCGAGTTGGCCAGTGAATGGGGAAGTATGGGTGGTGCAGAAGTGGTGGGCTCCCAATTAGGATTGGCAAATGAAGCAGGAAGGGCACTATGGGCTCGACGGGCTTGTGTTTGTCTTCTTGGTGGCTGCGGGGCACTACTTGTGCTAGCCACCACACCAGCTTGAACTGCACTTATGGGACTCCCCACGTCACCACGTGATACTGCAGTGCTGGTTTGACTACGACCAGTGTGTACTAGGCTGCTGGTGCTTGCCAGTTCACCAGAAGGATGAGCGGCACTAGTACTGGCTCTCTGCTCCATACGAGAGCCCTGCGGTTCTTGCACCTCAACAACAGCAGAAGAACGGGGTCGGGTACGCCTGACCTTAGCAGGGACCACTACTCCATCGTCAGAACTATCTGTCAGGGTGCCGCTGCTGGCTCGTATTCTGTGCCTCAATCTGACAGATAAGTGACTTCCTCTTCACTCTCATCTGTCATGCTCAGAAACGTGTAGGCCTCTTCACTAGTGTACCTTCGATTGGGCATTGTGGCATCTAAATTTACTGGTACAACTAGTGAAACTCACAGGAAAAATGAGCACCTGATTGTCAGCGACTGCTTTAATCGCTACCAAAAAAACTGTTATGCCCGTACACACGGTCGGATTTTCCGATGGAAAATGTGTGATAGGACCTTGTTGTAGGAAATTACGACCGTGTGTGGGCTCCATCACACATTTTCCATCGGGTTTTCCGATACACAAAGTTTGAGAGCAGGATATAAAATTTTCCGACAACAAAATCCGTCGTCAGAATTTCCGATCGTGTGTACACAAATCCGACGCACAAGGTGCCATGCATGCTCAGAATAAATAAAGAGATGAAAGCTATTGGCTACTGCCCCGTTTATAGTCCCGACGTACGTGTTTTACGACACCGCGTTCAGAATGATCAGATTTTCCGACAACTTTGTGTGACCGTGTGTATGCAAGACAAGTTTGAGCCAACATCCGTTGGAAAAAACCCTAGGATTTTGTTGTCGGAATGTCCGATCAATGTCCGACCGTGTGTACGGGGCATTAGGGTTCGCAGGGATCAGGCCTGTCTCTGCGAACGCGGCAGTTAGGTGTTTTGTGTTTTGTAAGTGACAGTAATCGATTGATACTGCACTTGGGTGGGCTGGACTGGGTGGAGGGGCTAATCCGCTAATGCTGCGTTTTTGGGAACCCTAAACTACTGGGGACACTAGTATAGATCTGATCAGATCAAAGATAGTGATTTGTTCAGACAATATACTAGTAAGGGAGGTGTATGGTGCATGCATATATATGGCGGGTGCCCTGACGCTATAAAAAAAACAACTAACTAACCAGCGTCACCCTTGACACTAATACGGTAATCACTGGTGACAGGAGGTAAAAGGGTTAACTAGGGGGCAATCAGGGGGTTAAAACCTTTATTAGGTAATCTATGGGGGTACCTGACGCTATAAAACCTGACGGTGAAACGGTTCAACTAACTGGCTAACTAGCGTCACCCGTGAAACTAATAGGGCGATCAGAAAAAACAGTGACAGGGAGTGAAGGGGTTAACGGGGGGGGGGGGGGGAGGGGCGATCGGGGGGTGACAAGTGTGCCTACGTGTACTGTGTCAGTGTAGTGTTGGTGCAACTCACTGTAAGACGTCCTCTCTCCTCTCTCTGGAACGGAAAAGAATTCCAGAGAGGGAGATAACATCACTTCCCCTGCCTGTGTTTACACTTACAGGCAGGGAAAGCATTTTCATTCGCCAGAATCGATCAGCAGGTCCAGGCCAGAAATCATTGGCCTGGACCTGAAGACTGATCGGTTCTGCAACTAATCCGATGGCCGCAGGCGACGTACAGGTACGTGATTTTGCGCACCCGGGCCACTTTGCCGACGTATATCGGTGTGAGCCGGTCGGCAAGTGTTTAAAAAAGGCTTTTCCACAAAGAATAGTTAAAATGTCGCTGAAGGCAAAACTTTTTTTTTTCATTTACACTGAGCAAAATTATAAACACAACACTTTTGTGTTTGCCCCTATTAATCATGAGATGAACTTAAAGTTCTACGACTTTTTCTATGTACATGCAGTCCCCGAGTTACTCACACAATAAGGACTGTAGGTTTGTTCGTAAGTAGAATTTGTTCATAAGTTGGAACACTGCATTTGTAAGTGCAACTTCCACCTGTGCATGGATGTGGGATGTTCCGGGTGCTTGTTATGTTATCTGGGGCTCTTCTGGCCATGCAGTAGATGTAGTACTGCAGTGTGGGATGTGTCCGGAGGTGCTCGGAGGTATCTGGGACCAGTGTGGAGCACAAGTGGCCAGCATTTGAGGCTGTTCGTAAGTAGGAGTCGTTCGTAACTCGGGTCTTCATAACCTGGGGATTGCCTGTACTCAAAAGGCCTATTTCTCTCAAATATTGTTCACAAATCTGTCTGAGCCTTGGTTCACCTGACTGTGGGAATGAAATTGTGCGAGTTCAAACTGGCACGATTTAATTCCTGCATGCCAGTCCCGACTTCGGGGGCGATTTCAGAGACATTTGTGTGGGTTTCTGCACAGATGTCAATGGAAATCACACCCCGAAATCACCAAAAGTAGTACAGAAACTACTTTTGTAAATCAGTGCGGCGCCGCAAATGCGGCGTCGCACCGGTTCGGATGCTGCCATTGCAGCCGATTTGACATGCCATGCCATGTCAAATCGCATGTCAAATAGCATCAATGTGAACCAGGGCTTGATCTGTATTAGTGAGCACTTCTCCTTTGCCGAGATAATCCATCCACCTCACAGGTGAGGCATATCCAGATGCTGATTAGACAGCATGATTATAGCACAGGTGTGCCACAATAAAAGGCCACTCTAAAATGTGCAGTTTTATCACACAGCACAATGCCACAGATGTCGCAAGTTTTGAGGGAGTGTGCAATTGGCATGCTGACTGCAGGAATGTCCACCAGAGCTGTTGCCCTTGAATTGAATGTTCATTTCTCTACCATAAGCCGTCTTCAAAGGCGTTTCAGAGAATTTGGCAGTACATCCAGCCGGCCTCACAACCGCAGACCACGTGTAACCACACCCAGGACCTCCACATCCAGCATCTTCACCTCCAAGATCGGCTGTGACCAGCCACTCGGACAGCTGCAGCAACAATCGGTTTGCATAGCCAAAGAATTTCTGCACAAACTGTCAGAAACCGTCTCAGGGAAGCTCATCTGCATGCTTGTCGTCCTCATCGGGGTCTCGACCTGACTGCAGTTTGTCGTCGTAACCGACTTGAGTGAGCAAATGCTCACATTCCATGGGGTCTGGCACTTTGGAGAAGTGTTCTCTTCACGGATGAAACCCGGTTTTCACTGTACAGGGCAGATGGCAGACAGCGTGTATGGCGTTGTGGGGGTGAGTGGTTAGCTGATGTCAACATTGTGGATTGAGTGGCCCATGGTGGTGGTGGGGTTATGGTATGGGCAGGCATATGCTATGGACAAAGAACACAGGTGCATTTTATTGATGGCATTTTGAATGCACAGAGATACCGTGACGAGATCCTGAGGCCCATTGTTGCGCCATTCATCCACAACCATCACCTCATGTTGCAGCATGATAATGCACGGCCCCATGTTGCAAAGATCCGTACACAATTCCTGGAAGCTGAAAACAACCCAGTTCTTGCATGGCCAGCATACCGGACATGTGACCCATTGAGCATGTTTGGGATGCTCTGGATCGGCGTATATGACAGCGTGTTCCAGTTCCTGCTAATATCCAGCAACTTCGCACAGCCATTGAAGAGGAATGGACCAACATTCCACAGGCCACAATCAACAACCTGATCAACTCTATGCGAAGGAGATGTGCTGCACTGTGTGAGGCAAATGGTGGTCACACCAGATACTGACTGTTTTTCAGATCCCCTGGACATATTGGGGTATACAGTAAAACTACACATTTTAGAGCGGCCTTTTATTGTGGCCAGCCTGAGACACACCTGTGCAATAATCATACTGTCTAATCAGCATCTTGATATGCCACACCTGTGAGGTGGATGGATTATCTTGGCAAAGGAGAAGTGCTCACTAACACAGATTTAGACAGATTTGTGAACAATATTTGAGAGAAATAGGCCTTTTGTGTACATAGAAAAAGTCGTAGATCTTTAAGTTCAGCTCATGATAAATAGGGGCAAACACAAAAGTGTTGCGTTTATAATTTTGCGCAGTGTAGTTTTGGATAGAGTGGAGAGAGATTACAATTCTTGTCAGGTTGTATAGCTGTCTGTGTCTCTGTTATGGAGATCACTCCTCCTATTTGCCCTGTTTACCGTTATCATCAGAAGCATAGCTCCCAACTGTCCAGATTTTAAGGAACTGTTCCTGATTTGGAACAATGTCCCTCTCTCCCTCTTTCCTCCTCATTTGTCCCTCATTTTGACTTGATCTATATAGTCGTATACAAAATGCACTTTTTACCTTTCAAAAAGTGTTTCCTGGTGCTAAACCTTTCATCCAACTTCTAAATTGCTACATTTGAGGAGCCATGCTTTGCTAAATTCTGTATGTAACGCAGGGGTTTACTAAAGTCATTTACTGGGTGGGGTGTTATTCCTTAAGTAAGGGAATGGCTCCCTCTAGTGGCTGCTACAACTTTGGCATGAACTTTTCTCTACTTAGCAACAAACAATGATGCATTGTGGGATTAGTATTTTAATGAGGAATAGGGATGAGCCGAACACCCCCCTGTTCGGTTCGCACCAGAACATGCGAACAGGAAAAAAGTTCGCTCGAACACGCGAACACCGTTAAAGTCTATGGGACACGAACATGAATAATCAAAAGTGCTAATTTTAAAGGCTTATATGCAAGTTATTGTCATAAAAAGTGTTTGGGGACCTGGGTCCTGCCCCAGGGGACATGGATCAATGCAAAAAAAGTTTTAAAAACGGCCGTTTTTTCAGGAGCAGTGATTTTAATAATGCTTAAAGTCAAACAATAAAAGTGTAATATCCCTTTAAATTTCGTACCTGGGGGGTGTCTATAGTATGCCTGTAAAGGGGCGCATGTTTCCTGTGTTTAGAACAGTCTGACAGCAAAATGACATTTGGAAGGAAAAAACACATTTAAAACTACCCGCGGCTATTGCATTGCCGACAATACACATAGAAGTTCATTGATAAAAACGGCATGGGAATTCCCCCCAGGGGAACCCCGAACCAAAATTAAAAAAAAAAAAAATGACGTGGGGGGGTCCCCCTAAATTCCATACCAGGCCCTTCAGGTCTGGTATGGATTTTAAGGGGAACCCCGCACCAAAAAAAAAAAAAAAACGGCGTGGGGTCCCCCCAAAAATCCATACCAGACCCTTATCCGAGCACGCAACCTGGCAGGCCGCAGGAAAAGAGGGGGGGACGAGAGTGCGGCCCCCCCCCTCCTGAACCGTACCAGGCCACATGCCCTCAACATTGGGAGGGTGCTTTGGGGTAGCCCCCCAAAACACCTTGTCCCCATGTTGATGAGGACAAGGGCCTCATCCCCACAACCGTGGCCGGTGGTTGTGGGGGTCTGCGGGCGGGGGGCTTATCGGAATCTGGAAGCCCCCTTTAACAAGGGGACCCCCAGATCCCGGCCCCCCCCTGTGTGAAATGGTAAGGGGGTACTTACCCCTGCCATTTCACTAAAAAACTGTCAAAATAGTTAAAAATGACAAGAGACAGTTTTTGACAATTCCTTTATTTAAATGCTTCTTCTATCTTCCTTCATCTTCTTCTTCTTCTGGTTCTTCTGACTCTTCTGGTTCTTCCTCCGGCGTTCTCGTCCAGCATCTTCTCCGCGGCGTCTTCTATCTTCTTCTCCTCGGGCCGCTCCGCACCCATGGCATGAGGGGAGGCTCCCGCTCTTCTCTTCATCTTCTTCTTCATCCTCTTCTCTTCTTCATCTTCTTCATCTTCATCTTCTCTTCTTTTCTTCTGCGGGCCGCTCCGCATCCATGCATGGAGGGAGGCTCCCGCTGTGTGACGGCGTCTCCTCGTCTGACGGTTCTTAAATAACGGGGGGCGGGGCCACCCGGTGACCCCGCCCCCCTCTGACGCACGGTGACTTGACGGGACTTTCCTGTGACGTCACGGGGAATGCCACAGGGAAGTCCCGTCATGTCCCGTGCGTCAGAGGGGGGCGGGGTCACCGGGTGGCCCCGCCCCCCGTTATTTAAGAACCGTCAGACGAGGAGACGCCGTCACACAGCGGGAGCCTCCCTCCATGCATGGATGGGGAGCGGCCCGCAGAAGAAAAGAAGAGAAGATGAAGATGAAGAAGATGAAGAAGAGAAGAGGATGAAGAGAAGAGGATGAAGAAGAAGATGAAGAGAAGAGCGGGAGCCTCCCCTCATGCCATGGGTGCGGAGCGGCCCGAGGAGAAGAAGATAGAAGACGCCGCGGAGAAGATGCTGGACGAGAACGCCGGAGGAAGAACCAGAAGAGCCAGAAGAACCAGAAGAAGATGAAGGAAGATAGAAGAAGCATTTAAATAAAGGGATTGTCAAAAACTGTCTCTTGTCATTTTTAACTATTTTGACAGTTTTTTAGTGAAATGGTAGGGGTAAGTACCCCCTTACCATTTCACACAGGGGGGGGGCCGGGATCTGGGGGTCCCCTTGTTAAAGGGGGCTTCCAGATTCCGATAAGCCCCCCGCCCGCAGACCCCCACAACCACCGGCCACGGTTGTGGGGATGAGGCCCTTGTCCTCATCAACATGGGGACAAGGTGTTTTGGGGGGCTACCCCAAAGCACCCTCCCAATGTTGAGGGCATGTGGCCTGGTACGGTTCAGGAGGGGGGGGGGCCGCACTCTCGTCCCCCCCTCTTTTCCTGCGGCCTGCCAGGTTGCGTGCTCGGATAAGGGTCTGGTATGGATTTTTGGGGGAACCCCACGCCGTTTTTTTTTTTTTTTTTGGCGCGGGGTTCCCCTTAAAATCCATACCAGACCTGAAGGGTCTGGTATGGAATTTAGGGGGAACCCCACGTCATTTTTTTTTTTTAATTTTGGCCGGGGTTCCCCTTAATATCCATACCAGACCTGAAGGGCCTGGTATGGAATTTAGGGGGACCCCCCCACGTCATTTTTTTTTTTTTTAATTTTGGTTCGGGGTTTCCCTGGGGGGAATTCCCATGCCGTTTTTATCAATGAACTTCTATGTGTATTGTCGGCAATGCAATAGCCGCGGGTAGTTTTAAATGTGTTTTTTCCTTCCAAATGTCATTTTGCTGTCAGACTGTTCTAAACACGGGAAACATGCGCCCCTTTACAGGCATACTATAGACACCCCCCAGGTACGAAATTTAAAGGGATATTACACTTTTATTGTTTGACTTTAAGCGTTATTAAAATCAATGCTCCTGAAAAAACGTCCGTTTTTTTGCATTGATACATGTCCGCTGGGGCAGGACCCGGGTCCCCAAACACTTTTTATGACAATAACTTGCATATAAGCCTTTAAAATTAGCACTTTTGATTTCTCCCATAGACTTTTAAAGGGTGTTCCGCGGCATTCGAATTTGCCGCGAACACCCCAAATTGTTCGGTGTTCGGCGAACTTGCGAACAGCTAATGTTCGAGTCGAACATGAGTTCGACTCGAACTCGAAGCTCATCCCTAATGAGGAAGTGACTCATATGTTTAAATCAGTCAAGGAACTACCTACCCACAATGCCCAACTCACCTACCCACAAGGCAAAGCGACAGAACAGCCTGCTGGGTAAGGAAATAAAAGGGACAGGCGTGGCACGTTTTTTCTCTCTCTTGGGGGGACGCCATTAAAGACCTGCCTGCATGGAGCTGTGGGTGCGAGATCGGGGGACTGCGGCCGGGGTAGCTCGGAGCGGAATCGTGTGGCCTCTGAGGAGTTCCGGAACACAGTGGGCTGGATCAGCGTGTGGACGGATCGGAGGACCCAGGATAACCCGAAAATGTTTCCTGCATCACAGCCATCAGCCATCAGAAGGAGCGGTGTGGTGTGACAGCCCCAGCTTGGAGCGGGACTGAGATATCAGAAGCGGAGCAGTACAAGCATCTGGGCCTTGTGTGGTGAGTGGGGACTTGCCCAGATCGATGTAATACTTTGCTGCTGTGTAAATAGGTCACAGACAGCTGGTGAGACCTGTAGTCCCACAGAAGCGATATCACTTATTCATAGACAGTGTACAGTGAAACCTCAGAGTTCGTCTTCCCTGTACTACAAAGTTAATGTTGAGTTGCATCCTTCCATAAGGAAGAAGTTCTACAGGTGCTTTATATAACTAAGCACACAGTTACCTACACATCACCTTTACTATAATTTGCTACTTACTTGTTCCCTGGATTACAAATACTGCCGTCTAATTAGCTAGCTGAAGAGGAAGAAGACAAGAGACTATACTAATCATTTAAAGCATTCTTACCTTCTTATACACTCTGAGAACTGCATTGCAACCTAGGGGGAGCCCTTGAGTATATGACATAAATATATGTATTGTATCACACTGTTGCATTGTGTTTGATATTGAACTGTTAATTTAAGGTGTATATGCTCTGAGGTTGGAGTGGAAAGGTGCCCAATGTAAGTGCTTTATCATGTTGGGCATTAGTCTCACTTCTTTCCTGTCTGCGTATACTCCTCAGGTGATCATGGATTCCTCAATTTGCTATACATGTTGATTGTTATCATTTTAATTCGTTATATCTGAGTTTTCACTGAGTCCATTGTGTTAGAAATATATAATACAGTAATTTATTCAGTAGCTTTGAGTATGACTTTTATTGGTAGCATTGCACTACAACATGGAACCCGAGGTGTCAGGGGTAAGAGAGGATCTGAGGAGTCGGGGTAGCCAGTGGGGTATAGAGTCAATCAGCAGCCCTTACGGGGATACCGCTACATTTGTAAATTTTCAAAAGCTAGTATAAGGAATAGTAGTGGTAAAAAAAAGGCATTTGGGGTTTAATTAATCTTTTTTTTGTATAATCCACCTTTAAGGGGGCGTGGCAGGGGGTGTGCCATATGCCTAGATACATTTGCTAATAGGCGTTCCTAGTTCCCATCTAAAAAAGTTGGGAGGTATGTCATAAGTGAAAGTAAAAGAAAATCCCAAATTTTGACATCGGACACACCTAGAAGCGGGTTCAATGCTAAAGCCAGTGTAGTGCTTAAAGACAGTGGAGAACAGCAGTAACTTCCTTTTTTTTATCAATTTCCCGCATATACTTGAATATAAGCCGAGTTTTTCAGCACATTTTTTTTTGCTGAAAATGCCCTCCTCGGCTCGAGTCTTTGTCATCTACAGCCTCGTGCGCCTGATCTCCCGGAGCTGTGACATGCAGTCAGTCTAGTGGATGGCCGTGCAGTGTACCAAAGCCCCGCCTCCTCCTCATCCTCGCCCGTGATAGGTGGAACACTGACTCACTGCTGGGAAACCGAGTCAGTGTTCCGCCACGAACGAGGATGAGGCGGCGCTTTGGTACACTGCATGGCCGCCGACTAGACTAACTGCATGTCACAGCGCCGGGAGATTGTAAGGCTGCAGATGGACACAGCGCCGGAGATCAGGTAGGGAGATTGGGCACAGTGAGGCATGGGCACAGTGAGGCATGGGCACAGTGAGGCATGGGCACAGTGAGGCATGGACACAGTGAGGCATGGGCACAGTGAGGCATGGGCACAGTGACAATGAGGCATGGGCACAGTGAGGCATGGACACAATGAGGCATACACATGGCCGTTTTTAAGACAGGGCAATAGGGGCAGCTGCCCTGGGCCCTGTCATTGTTGTGGGGCCCTAAGCAGCTGCCTCATACCTGCCAACTATCCTGGGTTAAATTCCCTCCTCCCTTGAGGTTTTAGTCCTGTGCTGTGTCCCAATATCTGAGTGTGAAGTGCTGCTACTAATGCTGTCCAGCTCTGCCCTATTGTTGTGTACAGATGATTCACCTGCAGACCCTGTGTTTACATGTAAATTACCGGCATTCATATGTAAATAGAGGCGGCATTCATATGTGAATAGCGGCGGCCGGCGGCATTAATATGTATATCATGCCCCCCTGAGGTCATATCCACAGTAATCTCTAGCAACCAATCAACAAGCAAAAATCATGCGTTGTGATCTCTAGCAACTAATCAGTGAGCCGTAATGTGTGCTGTAACCTCTAGCAACCAGTCAGTGAGCGGTAATGATATACTGTAACCTCTGGCAACCAATCGCAATCGCTGCCTGATCTGATTCAGTAAACTGATTTTGAGTCTAGCTGCTATTTATTGTATGTCTCAGAGCAGGCGAAGAGCGAAACTGCATGGAGGGGGGCCCCCCCAAGAAAAGTTTTGCCCAGGGTCCAATCAATATTAAAGACGGCCCTGCATGGACACCCTAGGCTTATACTCGAGTCAATACGTTTTCCCAGTTTTTCGTGGATAAAATTAGTTGCCTCGGCTTATATTCAGGTCGGCTTATACTTGAGTATATACGGTACCTTTTAAACCAAGGGCAGAGTCACTTAAACAACAATTCAACACTAATACAACACTGACATTGATTACTTACCCTGCCTGGCCAAAATAGTCTTTGCATAATCAGGGTGGGTGACTACCAGCCATGCTTGGAAATTGCTGACCCACAGTGGGAATCCATGCGGATACGTCTGAGCCCAATGCAGAGCAAAGTCCAAGTCCTTTCCGACTTTAAGGAACTGCAAATGAAGCAAACCAAATTTACACAGGGTACTTGCAGTAGGCAATCTCAACCTTTTACATTACATATTTTCCTGTTTTCCAAGTATTTACATGGGTTTTGAAGGCAGGGGTGGCACTGAGACACACAGGGGGCATGGTGGGTACTAGAGTCAGCTGTTGTAAGAAGATGGCAAAAGCTAAAGTGTGGTGGAAGTGTGGCTGGTGTGCATTTCTCTACTCACATAGGGGTTGATTTACTAAAGGCAAATAGAAAGTGCAGCTGCTCCACGACTTAGTACTATAAATGAAGAAGTTTCACTTTAAAAAGAATGCCCAATCACGAGCAAGAAAAATTAAAAAAACAACAGTTTTGCTTGCACATGATTGGATGATGGAAGTCAGCAGAGCTTCTGCTCATTTACTAAGCTCTGGAGAAAATGCTCTTGCAGAGTGCAACTGCACTTTGAAAAGTGCACAGTCTATTTGCCTTTAGTAAATCAACCCCATTCTCTCCTCCGGGTAATGCTAAAGAGACTTGCCGTCTATATGCAGGGTGTCGCTTGCCTGGCATTTTCCGCCATTTAGAGGACATCTTGTATTGAATATAAGGCTGATGACATCATGAGGCTGATAACATCATGAGGCTGGTGACATCATGGGACCTCGTCCAATCAGATAAAACAATGGGGTTTATTTACTAAGGGCAAACAGACTGTGCACTTTCTATGCATTAGGGTGAAAAACCTTCTGTGCTGCGCTGCCCCCAGACCCCTCCCCCTTTTTTCTTACCTGAACCCGATCGTTCCAGCGACGTGCATGAGTGCAGCAGCTCCAGCCGTTGTCTCAGGTCCTCATTGGATAGACTGATAGCAGCAGGGGCCATTGGCTCCTGCTCCTGTCAATCAAATCCAGTAAAACGAGAGACGGGGGCAGGGCCGAGTTCTGCTGTCTGTGTCAATGGATGCAGCAGTGGTACTCGTGAGCGCACACACACGGGTGCCCCCCATGGAAAACGGCTCTCTGTGGGGGCACCCGGTGAAGAGGAGGAGCCCAGGGACATGCAGTCAGAGAGCCATGAACATAAAAAAAAAAAATAGACTTTGAGGGTCGTAGCTTGGCGACAGGGAGTAGGTAGCTGAAGTATTACCCCACCACTGGTCAAAATTTGGGGCTCCTATCGTGTATGGTTCCGGAGATACGGGGCTCCTTGTGCAGCCTGTCAGAAGCTACATACAGAACAGACAGTTTAAATACAAGCTGGCAGACTCTTTACATTAGACTGAAAGGATGAGCTCACAGTGCCTCTCCTCACTTCTTTTCAGAGGCACTGAGCTCAATGGATAGCTTGGAGTCTTGTACCAATGGTAAAGTACCATTAGCCCAAGCTGTCCAATAAAAATGCTGCAGTGGAGGCACGCCTCTCACTGCAGTATCATAGAAGGGGGTGTGTCTAAAAGACACATGCTCCCTTCCAGCCCAGTCCTCTTAACTACAAGGAAAAAGCATGTGATTATGGATATAAGATTAACCCATAATCCCATGTTTTTCTCACACAGTTAAGAGGGAGAATGAAAATCTGCTGCTGCTAAAAAGGTACAAGCTAAATCATATATTATTATGCTATATGTTATAAGCATAAGCACAGGAGACCTGGCTCTATTTCAGGAGCGCTCGTCCCCTCCTTCCCCTCGGTGGCAGCAAGGCTGCAGATGAACACTGATCAAGCTGCAGCGAAGAGCAATGCTGCAGGCGGGCACTAATCAGGCTGCAGTGAGGAGCAAGGCTGCATATGGGCACTGATTAGACTGCAGATGGACACTAATAAGGTTGCAGATGGGCTCTGATTAGACTGCAGATGGGCACTGATCAGGCTGCATTGATGCTCACTGACCATTATTTTGCTTCAAAGTGGTTTATTTTGAAAAAAAGTTTTTTCTCCTGAAACTTTACTCCTAAACTGGGGTACGCCGGCGCGTATTATACACCGATAAATACGGTACTTTTTTTGTTCGAAAATTACTCAGAACCCCCAAACTATATATATATATATATATATATGCACAGCCTTAAAATTTTCCACTCGCCTAGTCGCATTTTGCGAGTGGAAAATGAGGGCTGGCGAGGAGCTGGGCTGCCTGGGAGTGGGGGCGCGAGCACCGCCGGCGGGCGGGGTTGACTGGGAGCCGTTCTCCCGGTGGAAGAGTGCATGGAGTTAGAGGAGAGCCGCGGGATCACTGAGCGGTAAAACACGCTGTAACAGCTTACATTGAAACTGTCTCTGCTCTGCTCACTCTCACACATCCCCGCCTCCTCCTAACCTCCACCTGTAATAGACAGAACGCGGGTCCAATGCTGGGATGCATTCTGTCTATTACAGGCGCGGGGTTAGGAGGAGGCGGGGCTGTGTGAGAGTGAGCAGAGCGGAGACAGATTCAATGTAAGCTGTTACGTGTTTTACCGCTTGGTGATCCCGCGGCTCTCCTCTAACTCCAGTCACGATCCAGCCACCCCTCTTACTTCCTCCATCCTGGCAAGGCTGCAATGGGGGCAATGTAAGGCTGCAATGGGGGCAATGTAAGGCTGCAATGGGGGCAATGTAAGGCTGCAATGGGGGCAATGTAAGGCTGCAATGAAAAGCTGCAATGAGGGCACTGTAAGGCTGCAATGTGGGGCACTGTAAGGCTGCAATGGGGGCACAGTGAGTCTGCAATTTGGGGTATGGTGAGGCTACAATGTGGGGCACGGTGAGGCTGCAATGTCGGGCACGGTGAGGCTGCAATGTGGGGCACAGTGAAGCTACAATGTGGGGCACGGTGAGGCTGCAAGGTGGGGCGCGGCGAGGCTGTAATGTTGGGCACGGTGAGGCTGCAATGATGGGCACAGGTCACGCCGCATTGATGGGCACAGGTGAGGCTGTGCTGAGGGGAACTGATAAAGTTGTTGTTAAAATTTATTTCTGTAACTTAATTATGCATAAAACATTTAAGTGTCATTTCATGAGATAATTTATGATGGCGTGATTAGGGGCGGGGCAGGGTTGGGTGGGGCAACTGGTGGCGAGTAACCCTTGAGACCTGGCTAGTAGCTCAGGACTTGACATTTTGAGCCCTGTGTATATATATATATATATATATATATATATATATATATATATATATATCTATATATATTGTTTTAGCAGACACCCTAGGGAATAAAATGGTGACCATTGCAACTTTTTATGTGTATTTGTGCAGCAATTTTTCAAACACTTTTTTTTGGAAAGAAACTGTTTCATGAATAAAAAAAAACATTGAAGTTAGCCCGATTTTATGTATACTATGTAAGATGATGTTAGTAAATAGATACCTAACATGTCAAGCTTTAAATTTGCGCACACTTGTGGAATGGCGCCAAACTTCAGTACTTAAAAATCTCCATAGGCGACTTTTTAAAATTTTTTACAGGTTGCATGTTTAGAGTTACAGAGGAGGTCTAGTACTAGAATTATTGCTCTTGCTCTAATGATCGCGGTGTATGTAACCTGTGTGTATCTGGCTCTGATACTAGCCAGCGCTTCACCAGCTACTGACCTCACCGCGTGTCCCTGGAGGAGCCAGGAGCGCCACCAGGGGACCCCAGAAAAGGAGGATCGGGGCTGCTTTGTGCAAAAAACCCTTGCACAGAGCAGGTAAGTATGACATGTTTATTATTTAAAAAAAAACAAAAAACTAACCTTTACATTCACTTTAAGGAAAACAAAACAAGCAGATTCCTCATCTACACAGATGAGGTGGATGACACTGTATTTTGTCAGCGGGACTCAGCTGCAACTTGTCTGTTTTTCCAGCTTGTCTGTTCGACAGAAGTCCATCTAAAGATGGACTTCTGTCAGTCGGGGATGATCACACACAGATAGAAATTCAATCCTTCCTTGCTATTCCGACCGAACTTCAATCCGTCTATGGTTAGCTTAAATGCCTGCATGCTTAGTGGTCCACCGGATGTGAGATGTGAAGAAATAGATGTAAATACTAAGGTAATATTTTAAAGTTTGGATAAAAGAGTTAGTACAATATAAAGACTTTTGCTAGTTCAATTCTACGTTCATTTATACAAATCTATGAATCAGACCTGAAGAGAAGACAGTTGGGTATACTGGAAAGACAGGAGTATTTTCTTTCAAATGTTGTGCAATTCCAAATGCAATAATACACTTATCAGATCTGAGAGGGATTAAAGTACACCTTACCTCCCGTGCATTTCCATAGAGCCAGTGACACGGAGGACCCGGAAAAGGTTGGAATGCAGTGACCAGCTCCCTCCATCCCATATAAATCCTAGTGATTCTATACAGCACATAGAGTCCAAACAGCCAGGCTGCCCATTGATACAGATTTGTGACACTCAGTGACAAGAGAGAGGAAAGCAGAGTAGACAAAGCCATGCTCAGGATAGTAAACAGACTGATCTTACTGCTTACTGGGCATGTGTAATGAGGAACGCAGCTGCTGCCAAGGGTAGCATAGCCTCAGCCTATCATTGTGAGCCGAAGGCTGGCCATGAATGAGAGGGGCTGGGAAACAATCTGAGCCTTACATTCTGATGAAAGAATAGCTGCAGGGTAAATAAAGAGAACTGAAATGAATCATTTCTGATCACCGCCAGGGATTAGCAAAACCTCTCATGTACAATACGTGTTATTTCATGGGAAATTCACTTATTCTAAAATAATATCTACATATACAGGGTGCTTAAAAGTAGGTAAACACTACTTCCACATTATAGTACATTATACATGTAGCGCTACTCCCGTAGGAGCCACAGGAATTTTTTGCCCAGGTCTTCCCAAACTTCAGCCCCTCAGCCAGGCACACAGTGTTTTCTACAGCCAGGTGCACACAACACTTCCGCTCCTTTCTTCAATGACCAGTCTAGGGGATGTTGTTTTTGTTTTTGGATAATTTGGATAGAGATGAGGGTCGTGGTGGGATCCCAGATAGCAAGCAATTGTGCCTGCAAGTTTGAAAATGACTTGCTATTGTTGTAATATGTTGGCCGATTTATGTATAATGTTGTATTGGAGTGCCATGTTGACCAGAAATTCAGATGAATTGTCCAAGTCAACTGAATTTTGACATATCAAGGGGACAGCTGAAGACTCTTTGATGTGTTGATCTTATGCAAGTCTACCTAGGTGTGTGAGGTGAGGTATGTTCTGTAAACCTAATTGAACATTTCAAACGGTACATTGTTTAAAGGACCATAGAAGAGGTATTTATTGATGGTGATTAGACTTGAGGGGGTAACAATAAGATCAAAGAGTATTTTGGGTTGACCTAGCAGAACCTACCTCCTAGTGGACTAGTATTTCAGAGAGGACATTCAAGCTGGCATTTAGTTTTTTGGTATAGTTTTGTCTGTGTATGACTGTAAAGACACAGACCTAGGAAAATGGGACTCTGAATTATATCTACTCTGTCAGATTTTTATGTCATCTGTGGACTTTGGACTTTGTTCTGTGTTGGAAGTCAATAAAGTGCATCTCTCTGGAAGAATTGGGTTGCTGCCGAAGAGTACTTACTAATTAATTATCATACCCACGATACTACTATACTACACATATTATTATATCACTGCAGCTATCCCATCCCAGAGCCTCCAATTACCTAAAAGAATGTAAAATTTAAATTTACCCTTCAGCCTAAAATATTGTGACCAGCAATATCTCTGATATTCATTACTTTTTGGTGATTCCTTATTTTTAATTTTCCTTCCCAATATTATTTCAATACTCATAGTTTATACTGTAAGAAGCATCGTTAAAGTGGTGACCGTCCAGTCCTACAGCTTGAACCCAACCGGGGTAGGCTGGACTAGGCCATCAAGGTTTATATCAGTACTATACTTTATGCCTTCTCAGTTTTTGTATTACAAATGTTGTATAATATATGCAGCAACTTCAATTGATTTGTATTTGTTTGATAAAATAAATAAAAATTATTGATAAAAAAAAAAAAAAGAAAGAAAATGACTTCCTAAACTATTGCTAGACTTGCCAGGCTTCATGAGTTTGTTGCAGAATTTCAGCAAGACTACATTGCTTGACTCCAGATCAACTTTCTTTGAAAACATTTTGCAAGTCTGTAGCAAGTTTTGGTTCAGTTATGTTGTGCAATAGTCCTCCCACCACAGGGGGTCACTGTGGATGAATATTCATGCTGTAGATTTGCAGAGCTCTTGCTGTAGACTCACCTCTGCAACTTTCCTCTTGCTAGAGACTTGCCACGCAAATTTGCTACAAATTGGAAAAGTGTCAACTAGAACCTGTGCTTCAAGTGCTCTGCAAGTGTACAACTTGCCAGTGAAAATGTGCAGCAAGTTAACACGACTTACAATTCAACACTGCCACAAATTTGTTCAAAGTTATCCTTGCTATCTGGGAGGTTGTTCTAAACATCTTGGAGAACTAACCACAGATCTTCTGTAGATGTAGGCTGTCTCTTCATGTAATCCCAGACAGACTCTATGATTTTGAGATCAGGGCTCTTTGGGTGCCAAACCATCACCTCCAGGACTCCTTGTTCTTCTTTACGCTGAAGATAGTTCTTAATGACATTGGCTGTATGTTTGGGGTTGTTGTCCTGGTGCAGAACAAATTTGGGGCCAATCACACATCTCCCAGATGTTATGACATGATAGATAAGTATCTACATGGATTTCTCAGCATTGAGGGCTCCACTGATCCTGACCAAATCTCAAACTCCATTTGCAAAAATGCAGCAAAAAACATCCAAGGAACCTTCACTGTGACCTGCAGACTCTAATGTAGGGGTACCCCCCTAGGGGCTGCTGAGTGATGTGGCCCTCCTCTCACCCTGCCCAGTCCGGCATTCACTTTCAGACACTCCAGACAATGAAAATGTTTTTGTGTTTTATTGAGGGATTAAACTTGGATGGGGTAAGGGATTCATGGGATGCCCATAAAAGATTCTTACATGGCTTGGGACAAATTAGATACTCTCCTCTTGCACAATGCTTGCTGCAGACTATCTTTCCTTCATCCTCCTGCACAATTGTTCAGGTGCAGCTAGCACATGGTTAGGCCTAGCACTGGTTTTAGGCAGGCCTTAGCAAAGTGCCTTATTACAGGCAGGAACCGCGGGCCCCTATGGTGTAGCAAAAGGAAGCTCTGGTGCTAGCTGCCCTCTTTGGTGGACTACTGATCGCAGTCAGTCCTCTTCAGACACTGACAGCCCTCCTGGCTGCAGCTGCCTGCTTCCTCTGCCCATAACACCACAGTCCTTACTGGCTCTACATCTATCTCAGATTGCATCCTCCCAATCCACTTGGGCATGCCTATCCAGTGTTCCCAGCTGTGTGTCACTCACCAACACCTGGTGGCTCCCTCCTGGAGACTAGGGATGAGCCCGCGGTTCGAGTTGAACGTAAGTTTGACTCGAACATCGGATGTTTGTCCGTTCGCCGAATTCTGAACATTATGGGGCTTTACCGGGAAATTTGAGCACCCGCGGAACGCCCCATAATGCACTGCGAGATCGCAGTGCATTGATGTCTGATGATTGGACAAAGCATGCACCTAACCTTAATGCTTTGGCCAATCGCAGCGCGCTCTGTTGTGAGAGCCATGATTGGCCAAAGGCAGGGTTCCTTTGGCCAATCATGGCTCAGGGGGCTAAGTCCACGTCCCACACTATGTAAGGCTGCTTACAGAGCTGCCGTATATAGTGTATTGAATAAGAGCAGCAAAATGACATTTCTAAAGGAAAAAATGTCATTTAAAACTGCTCGCGGCTGTAATGTATTGCGGGATACCGGCAATGTAGATAAAAATCAATGAAAAAAATGTGTGGACATGCTGAGACTTATTATTTCACAATAGTTGATGCAAACAGTTAATCTTTGCTCAAGGAACTTTATGCCAGCAGCACATGGAAACTACCTAGATGCATATTATAGATTACAGTACATGCTGGATGGGTGGAGTGCCTTGATGCCTGCTATGACAAAAAGGACTGGGTATTTTAAATGGGACTCTGAAGGCTTCTGATCATTGTATTATGTGCAAGTACTCTGTGTGTCATTTGTTCTGGAAACCAGTAAATACTGCTCTCTGGATGAACCAAGTTGCTGTGGGAAAATTCGGTTGGATTGGAGAAGTTTTCCGTTGAATTGGTGTACTCCTGTTTCCACAGTAACACTAATAATTATATCAATTATTAGTCATCGTCCATATATTTACAAATTATTGAACAGGTGTCTTTTTATTAAAAGTCAGCAGCTACAGTATCTCACAAAATTGAGTACACCCCTTACATTTTTGTAAATATTTTATTCTATCTTTTCATGTGACAACACTGAAGAAATTACACTTTGCTACAATGTAAAGTAGTGAGTGTACAGCTTGTATAACAGTATAAATTTGCTATCCCCTCAAAATAACTCAACACACAGCCATTAATGTCTAAACCGCTGGCAACAAAAGTGAGTACACCCCTAAGTGAAAATGTCCAAATTGGGCCCAAAGTGTGAATGTGTTGCGTGGCCACCATTATTTTCCAGCACTGTCTTAACCCTCTTGGGCATGGAGTTCACCAGAGCTTCACAGGTTGCCACTGGAGTCCTCTTCCACTCCTCCATGAGGACATCACGGAGCTGGTGGATGTTAGAGACCTTGCGCCCCTCCACCTTTTGTTTGAGAATGCCCCACAGATGCTCAATAGGGTTTAGGTCTGGAGACATGCTTGGCCAGTCCATCACCTTTACCCTCAGCTTCTTTAGCAAGGCAGTGGTCATCTTGGAGGTGTGTTTGGGGTCGCTATCATGTTGGAATACTGAAGGGAGTGGATCATGCTCTGCTTCAGTATGTCATACTACATGTTAGCATTCATGGTTCCCTCAATGAACTGTAGCTCCCCAGTGCAGCCCCAGGCCATGACACTCCCACCACCATGCTTGACTGTAGGCAAGATACACTTGTCTTTGTACTCCTCACCTGGTTTCCGCCACACACACTTGACACCATCTGAACCAATTAAGTTTATCTTGGTCTCATCAGACCACAGGACGCGGTTCCAGTAATCCATGTCCTTAGTTTGCTTGTCTTCAGCAAACTGTTTGCGTGCTTTCTTGTGCATCATTCTTAGAAGAGGCTTCCTTCTGGGACGACAGCCATGCAGACTAATTTGATGCAGTGTGCGGTGTATGGTCTGAGCACTGACAGGCTGACCCCCCACCCCTTCAACCTCTGCAGCAATGCTGGCAGCACTCATATGTCTATTTTCCAAAAACAACCTTTGGATATGACGCTGAGCACGTGCACTCAACTTCTTTGGTCGACCATGGTGAGGTCTGTTCTGAGTGGAACCTGTCCTCTTAAACCGCTATATGGTCTTGGCCACCATGCTGTAGCCCAGTTTAAGGGTCTTGGCAATCTTCTTATAGCCTAGACCATCTTTATGTAGAGCAACAAGTTTTTTTTCAGATCCTCAAAGAGTTCTTTGCCATGAGGTGCCATGTTGAACTTTCAATGACCAGTATACGAGAGTGAGAGCGATAACACCAAATTTAACACACCTGCTCCCCATTCACACCTGAGACATTGTAACACTAATGAGTCACATGACACCGGGGAGGGAAAATGGCTAATTAGGCCCAATTTGGACATTTTCACTTAGGGGTGTACTCACTTTTGTTGCCAGCAGTTTAGACATTAATGGCTGTGTGTTGAGTTATTTTGAGGGGACAGCAAATTTACACTGTTATACAAGCTGTACACTCACTACTTTACATTGTAGCAAATTGTCATTTCTTCAGTGTTGTCACATGAAAAGATAAAATAAAATATTTACAAAAATGTAAGGGGTGTACTCACTTTTGTGAGATACTGTACAGTATTTGCAAATACCCTGAAGATCCTCTTTAACTTAACCCAAAACATCCATTAACTACTTCAATACTGGGCACTTTCACCCCCTTCCTGCCCAGGCCATTTTTCAGCTTTCAGCGCTATCACACTTTGAATGACAATTACGCGGTCATGCAACACTGTATGCAAATTAATTTTTAATCATTTTCTTCACAAAAATAGAGCTTTTGGTGGTATTTCATCACTTTATTTGGGTTTTTTCATTTTTTACAATAAAAAGGAAAAAATACCGAAAATGTTTGAAAAAAAAAAAACAAAAGTCTTTCTTAGTTTCTGTCAGTAAATTTTGTAAATAAGTCATTTTTCTCCTTCACTAATGTGCATTGATGAGGCGGCACTGATTAGGTGGCACTTATGAGGAGGCACTAATAGGTGGCACTGGTGGGTACTGATAGGTGGCACGGATAGGCAGCACTGATGGCACTGATGGGAGGCACTGATGGGCAGCACTGACTGGCATCATTAATGGGCACTGATTGGTGTCACTGATGGGCACTGCTGGGGGTTCCTGTAATCAGGGCACTGATGATCAGTGCCCTGATTACCTGTCCTGGTCTTCCCTGCAAAGAGATACCGTTGATTGGCTCTCCTCACCACACACTCTGTTAGTGTGAAGCGATGAGAGCCAGTTAACACCACTTCTGCATTTACATGATTGGACACAGCCGATCACATGGTTAAAGAGCCGTATCATCAGCTGTTTACAGAGATCAGGGTCGCGCCGTGTCCTAGGAGAGCGGCCATTCTGGGGCGCTGTCATATGGCATCATCCCAGAACGAGAGCCGCACCACCCCTCCGTCATTTGGCGGTGGGCAGGCGGCAAGCAGTTAAAGTGATACTAAACAGTGAGGGGTTAATTGCCGTAATTCATTCACATAAATCATATACTGTATATAATGCCACTGTATTTTTTTTTAATCCTCTAAGTACCTTATTCCTTCAGAGTTGTTGTGTGGTCACATGATCTTTCTCTGTTCTTTGGCATCTGCAGGGAAAGTTCCTTCAGAAGGGCTTCTATTACTCCGCTGATCTACAGTATCATGTGTATGTGTATTTTTTGTGAATTAATATCCCAGATAGCAAGGATAACTTGCCACACATTTGTGGCAGTATTGAATTGTAAGTCTTGTGAACTTGCTGCAGATCTTCCCTGGAAAGTTGTACACTTGCAGAGCACTTGAAGCACAAGTTCTAGTTGGCACTTTTCCAATTTGAATCAAATTTGCGTGGCAAGTCTCTAGCAAGAGCAAAGTTGCAGTTGTAAGTCTACAGCGAGAGCCCTGCAAGTCTACAGCAAGAGGCCCGCTAGTCTCAGGAAGAGCCCCGCAGGTCTACAGCAAGAGCCCCGCAAGTCTACAGCAAAAGCCCCGCAAGTCTCAGCAAGAGCCCCGCAAGTCTACAGCAAGAGCCCCGCAAGTCTACAGCAAGAGCCCCATAAGTCTACAGCAAAAGCCCCGCAAGTCTCAGCAAGAGCCCCGCAAGTCTACAGCAAGAGCCCCGCAAGTCTCAACAAGAGCCCCGCAAGTCTCAGCAAGAGCCCCGCAAATCTCAGCAAGAGCCCCACAAGTCTCAGCAAGAGCCCCACAAGTCTATAGCAAGAGCCCCACAAGTCTCAGCAAGAGCCCCGCAAGTCTACAGCAAAAGCCCCGCAAGTCTCAGCAAGAACCCCGCAAGTCTCAGCAAGAGCCCCGCAAGTCTATAGCAAGAGCCCCGTAAGTCTACAGCAAAAGCCCCGCAAGTCTACAGCAAAAGCCCCGCAAGTCTCAGCAAGAGCCCCGCAAGTCTACAGCAAGAGCCCCATAAGTCTACAGCAAGAGACCCGCAAGTCTCAGCAAGAGCCCCGCAAGTCTATAGCAAGAGCCCCATAAGTCTACAGCAAGAGCCCTGCAAGTCTCAGCAAGAGCCCTGCAGGTCTATAACAAGGGCCCTGCAGGTCTATAACAAGGGCCCTGCAAGTCTCCATTTTTGGCAAGAAAAGAAAAGCAAGCAGCGCAAATGTACAATGGCATAATCTGGTGATAGTGAACCCACTGCTATTAACCTAATCCCTTACTGTACACGTGTGAAATACAATCAATCCAACAATAATATAATGATAAACTCTGTGTCATTGCATAAATTAATTCATCATACAAAATCATTTGTTTCTATGAAACAAACCAGGTGCAAATGCTGTTAAAAAAAAGTGCAAACGAAAAAACAGTGTGCTGACACAGTGAACAAAAAGTGCTTAGTGCAAGAAAATATTGTTAATTAGTAAAGTGCATGCATCAAAAATTCACAAGTGCTCAAAATATTTGAAGTCCATTTTGCAATCCCAGGATGAATCCAAGAAAGATCACCAGATTGTGGGAATATAGATTTGCGCTGTTTGCTTCTTTTTTCTTGCATATTAACTGGTGATCATAGGCATGTTCCGGTAGGTGTGCCAGGTGTGTCCGGGCACACCCTAATCACCCCAAGCACATTAGCATTATCACTCTGTGTGCAGGCAGGGAGATGGGAAATATCTCCCTCTGACCAGTTCTGCCATTCACTAAGTACTACCATACTTCTCTTTCACTGTAACGGCTCTACCATAATGCCCTGTACACACGATAGGATTTTCCGATGGAAAATGTGTGATAGGACCTTGTTGTCGGAAATTCCGACCGTGTGTAGGCTCCATCATACATTTTCCATTGGAATTTCCGACACACAAAGTTTGAGAGCTTGCTATAAAATTTTCCGACAACAAAATCCGTTGTCGGAAATTCCGATCGTGTGTACACAAATCCGACGGACAAAGTGCCACGCATGCTCAGAATAAATAAAGAGATGAAAGCTATTGGCTACTGCCCCGTTTATAGTCCCGACGTACGTGTTTTACGTCACCGCGTTCAGAATGATCGGATTTTCCGACAATTTTGTGTGAACCTGTGTATGCAAGACAAGTTTGAGCCAACATTCGTCGGTAAAAACCCATGGATTTTGTTGTCGGAATGTCCGATCAATGTCCGACCGTGTGTACGGGGCATAAGAGTGTGTGTGTCTGTATGTATATGTAATATATATATATATCTCACACACACACATATACACAAGCGTGTGTGTGTTTGGTCTTTGGGGTAGGCACCCTAATGCAATAGGCTACACACACCTACGCTGGTGATTCACCGGTACTTAGGTGGCAGCAATCTTATTTAATCCCTCAATCTTCCATTAACATCTTTGGCACTAGTTTTTCTTGTTGTTTGTCCAAGTGTGCGTTTTTATCGGGTCTATTCACTAATAAGTGAAGAGAGATGAATTGTCAGAAAAATTGCAAAATCTAAGCCAAAGTGGCTGAAGTGAAGTAAAAAAAAAAAAAGCTCTCATTGAAATATTTTTAGTTCAGCTTTTTTGGCCTATATTTTTCCATTTCCCTAATAAATGTACCTCAGTTCACTGAGTAGTACATTAAGACAAAACTGATCTTTATAAAAAACATTTATTAAAATATTTGAAAAAAATCAATACAAAACACTGGATTACATCTTAGTTAAAAACAATAAAAATGATACAAAAAACCCCCCCCCCCACAAAACAAAAATTGCAGTATTATGCTATAATATGCGATACTATGTGAAACAGTGATAAAGTCCACTAATTCAAGAAGCTAAACAGACAAAAACAGACAAAAAAGGCAAAAAAGACAAATATGCATAAATGACTATTCCTAATTTAAAAAACAAAAAAATACAATAATATGTGAAACAATGATAATGAGTGCTCGAATCAAAAGCAGTTATTCATCTCATTTTACATAAAAAAAAAAAACAATAAAATAAAAAAGTAATGAGATGTGAAGATCATGTGCTCAAAAAACAGTTCTTGAAAGCTGTGAACACAATTGTTCCCACCATCCAGGCATCCACCAGGAGTGTGCCCTAGCAGCTCACCTTAACCACTTGCCGCCCGCCATATAGCAGAATGATGTCGGCAAAGTGGTTTCAATATCCTGACTGGACGTCATATGACGTCCTCAGGATATTGAGCCGCTGCGCGCCCCCGGGGGCGCGCATCGCGGCGATTGTTGTTGCGGGGTGTCAGTCTGACACCCCGCAACACCGATCTAGGTAAAGAGTCTCTGACGGAGACTCTTTACCACATGATCAGCCGTGTCCAATCACGGCTGATCACGATGTAAATAGGAAGAGCCGGTGATCGGCTTTTCCTCACTCGCGTCTGACAGACGCGAGTAGAGGAGAGCCGATCGGCTGCTCTCCTGACAGGGGGGGTCTGTGCTGATTGTTTATCAGCACAGCCCCCCCTCGGATCCTACCCAGGACCACCAGGGAAGCCGCCCAGGACCACCAGGGAAACCAGCCACACTGGACCACCAAGTATGCCCCCTAGACCCCCAGGGAAATACTGATCTGTGCAAAGGCAGCTGTCAATCAATGCCCAGGCAGCTGCCAATCAGTGCCCACTCCCATGCCTACCACTGCCAGTGCCACCAGGGATGCCCATCAGTGCCGCGTATCAGTGCCCATCAGTGCCACCTATCAGTGCCCATCAGTGCTGCCTATCAGTGCCCAGCAGTGCCACCCATAAGAACCTATCTGTGCAGCCTTTCAGTGCCCATAGGTGTTGCCTAACAGTGCCCATCAGTGCCCACCAGTGCCACCCATAAGTGCCCATCAGTGCCGCCTATCAATGCCCATCAGTGCTGCATATCAGTGCCACCCATCAGTGCCGCCTACCAGTGCCCATCAGTGCCGCATATCAGTGCCCATCGTCAGTGCCCGCTCATTGGTGCCACCTCATCGCTGCTGTCTTATCAGTGCCCGTCAGTGCCGCCTTATCAGTGCCCATCAGTGAAGGAGAAAACTTACTTATTTACAAAATTTTTAAACAAAAACAAACGCAAAACTTTTATTTTTTTCAGAATTTTCGGTCTTTTTTTATCTGTTTCGCAAAAAATAAAAACCGCAGAGGTGATCAAATACCACCAAAAGAAAGCTCTATTTGTGGGAACAAAATGATAAAAATTTAGTTTGGGTACAGTGTTGGATGACCGCGCAATTGTCATTCAAACTGCGACAGCACTGAAAGCTGAAAATTGGTCTGGGCAGGAAGGTGTATAAGTGCCTGGTATTGAAGTGGTTAAACAAAGACCACAACAGGTCTAGTGGCGCTTTGGTATACAAATCCTTAATGGCAGTTCACATTCCACTCTCCTCTCCTCTCCTCCATCGAAATCCACAGCTGGTCTGACAAGTCTTTAATGGATCCATATATTAAAGACTTGTCAGACCAGCTGTGGATTTCGATGGAGGAGAGGAGAGGAGAGGAGAGTGGAATGTGAACTGCCATGCAGCACTGGGTGGGCATGGATAGACAGCACAGATAGGCTGCACTGATGGGTATTGATGGGTGGCATTGATGAGCAGCAGTGATGAGCATTGATGGGCAGCACTGATAGCCAACACTGACTGGCATCACTAATGGCCACTGATTGGTGGTACTTGTGGGCACAGATTGGTGGCAATTGTGGGCACTGAATGCTGGCAGTGGTGGGCACCCAATTCTGGCACTGGTGCCACTTAATTTTAATCAGGGCACTGATGATCAGTGCCCTGATTACATCCCTAAAGTGGCACCAGTGCCAGAATTGGGTGCCCACCACTGCCAGCAATCAGTGCCCACAATTGCCACCAATCTGTGCCCACAAGTACCACCAATCAGTGGCCATTAGTGATGCCAGTCAGTGTTGGCTATCAGTGCTGCCCATCAATGCTCATCACTGCTGCTCATCAATGCCACCCATCAATACCCATCAGTGCAGCCTATCTGTGCTGTCTATCCATGCCCACCCAGTGCTGCCTATCTGTGCCCAGCAGTGCCGCCTATCTGTGCCCAGTGCCCACCAGTGCCACCGATCAGTGCCCATAAGTGCGGCATATTCGTGCCTCCTCATCAGTGCCACCTAATCAGTGCCCATTAGTGCTGCCTCATCAGAGCAGCCCATCAGTGAAGGAGAAAAATTACTTATTTACAACATTTACTGACAGAAACTAAGAAAAACTATTTTTTTTCAAAATTTTTGGCCTTTTTAAAAAAAAAGAAGAAGTAAAAAACCCAGGAGTGATTAAATACCACCAAAAGAAAGCTCTATTTGTGTGAAGAAAATTATAAAAAAAACTTCACATGGTTACAGTGTAGCATGACCGCACAATTGTCATTCAAAAGTGTGATAGCGCTGAAAAATTACCTGGGCAGGAAGGGGGTGTAAGTGCCCAGCATTGAGGTGGTTAAGGTGAGCTGATAGCATATAAGCAAGGAAAAAGAAAACATTCCAAATTGTGCTCCACCAATGGGATATTAGGGTTAGTCGTTCTTGATTTCTACCTCTCTGAACTCCATATCAGATCTCATGGATACCCCTCACCTCTCTGCACACCACACCCAAAGTGATTCTATGACTGCCCCAGCACCAATTAAAGAAAAACCTTACACACAGCAGGGAGCAATGATGACAATCCAGCCACAGTGACCCCCTGTGGTGGGATGACTAGTACACAACATAAGTGAACCAGAACTTGCAGCAGACTTGCAGAATGTTTGCAAAGAAAGTTGATCTGGAGTCATGCAATGCGGAGTTGCTGCAATTGTGCAACAAACTTGTGAAGCCCGGCAAGTCTAGCGATAGCTTAGCAAGTCATTTTCAATCTCGCAGCACAATTGTTTGCTATCTGGGATGGTGTAGGCAGAATCAGAGATGATTGACACAAGCTTTCATTTTGTTCAGATGGCATCTGCATACAAAGCTCTTTCTTTTATGTTGCAGGTATTAGCAATTACATTTGATATATTTAATACTGATTTATATTAAAACTAAGCATTTTTGTGATTTTCTTAGTGAATGTAATCAATTAGCATACTATATCCCGCTCCCATAGTGTTTAGCAATAGGAGGATATGGAGGAGGAGGGAGGGAAGTGTCATTTAACACTCGGTATACACCCACTTGTGTGACTCAATAGTCATGTGGGCTCCACAGATAAGTAACAGGAGGAAATGAAGAGCTTAGAACTGAAACTGGAGCATGCTCCGTAGAGGACACTAGCTGTTGTACACAATCGCAGGCTGCAGTGGGAACATAGGGAAGATAGGAGAGACATAGAGTTGCCACCTCATCCCTTTAAAACCAAACACATATTAATTACACAGGTTCTGTGGCTGATTAAGGTGGTAATTAAAATCACTTGGTGCCTTACCTGCAATAAATTAGCCTCAGAACCTGTGTAATTCATATGTGTTCGGGTTTAAAGGGATGAGGTATATTTCACTCTACACATAACATACATTTAGTGGCTTTGTGAGTATTAACACTGTAGGTTATTTACTAAAGGAAAATCCACTTTGCACTGCAATTGCACTTGGAAGTAAAATCACTGTAGATCCGAGGGGGACATGCAAGGAAAATAAAAAACTGCATTTTAGCTTGCACATGATTGGATGATAAAATCAGCAGTTTCCACTCATTTCAGATCTACCCCTTAGATTTAGAGCGACTGCACTTTCAGTGCAATTTCAAGTGCACTTTGCACTTGTAGTTTGCACTTGTAGTGCAAAGTGGATTTGCCTTTCGTAAATAACCCCCACTCTGTTATATAGCATGTAATGGGAGTTTTTCATGGATGGTTTTCAATGGGGCTTTAATGGTACTTTAAATGCGGTTCCCCCGGCTGAGACAATATTGAGACAGGAAGTATCTTTGTTTTTAACTTTACTTGAACACGTTATCAAAGTACAACAGCCCACATTTTGTCATTCTCTTCAGTGTATACAACATCCACAACTTCCCATAATACTGGCATTAGAATATAGTTTATACTTCACCAAGTCCTGGTAGTCACATTGTAATGTCCCACTATTAGAGCTGCACGATTCTGGCTAAAATGAGAATCGCAATTTTTTTGCTTAGAGGATAGATCACGATTCTCTCACGATTCTCACGATGTAACATCATCTTTCACATTAAACAAAATAATTGGGCTAACTTTACTGTTTCGTTTTTTTCTTTATTCATTGAAGTGTATTTTCCCCAAAAAATTGCGTTTGAAAGACCACTGTGCAAATACAGTGTGATATAAAATATTGCAACAAGCGCCATTTTATTCCCTGGGGTCTCTGCTACTATATATATATATATATATAATGTATGGGGGTTCCAAGTAATTTTCTAGCAAAAAAATTGGATTTTAACTGTAAGAAACAAGTGTCAGAAAAAGGTTTAGACTTTAAGTGGTTAAACTTCCTGCATATTCTATTCACACAGAAGTTTTATCCCTTTGATCTAAGAGAAGAGTTACAATGTTGTTAAAAACTTGGCAGACTGCCCGGTTTGACAGACTGCCAGAGTGACATACTATATACTTGTTACATTAAAGAATTGGGAAACTCTGCAATGCAGATCGTCAGAGGGGTTGAATCAAGATTGCGATCTTTTAACGATTAATTGTGCAGCTCTACCCACTATCTAACAGGAGGGGTGCTATGGTGCTACTCACTATTTCCCTTTATGATATTCTGTCCAGGCCGTATACCTCCACATGTCTAGTCCCATCCCCTAGGCTCCAGGTGGAGCTCTCCTCCTCAAGGGTCCCATGCTTCTTCTATCAGCTGATGGCGTTGCAATACAGTGATTGACGTGAATAAACCTCAAGCTGGCCACAGCTAGATATGTTAGGGGTTACTTTTCAAAGTGATTTCTCAACAAAATAAAGCATAAAGCATAGAGACATGGATGGATTGATGAGTTTGCTTTGAATATTAAAAATTAAATTAAGACTTAAATAGAGTTTTGTGGCACTCAGATTCTGTTTTAAGGTCCAGAAATTGACATCTTGTTATATGATAAATCAGCATACACAAAGCAAAAGCCCTTAACATGCTATTTATATAGACAGACGTTCAACAACCATCTCTCTTATAAGTATGTGTTTGGTGGTTCTGCCACTGGGTGGTGCTGTGGGGTTAATTTATGCTCAACCTTCCTTTTTTCGTTTTGGGCATGTCTTTCTTTATTTTGTAGCTTACACATTTCACCTTTTGTAGTCTACTCTAATGTTATACTTTTAAAAGTTTTTGGACACATGGTTTTCATTTAATACTTATTTAAGATACATACATTTTATTTCCTTGATTTAATTGGTAATAAATATAGAAAAGGTTAAAAAAAAAAAAAAAAGCAGTTTTCCTGTAGTTTTTCCCAAAGCAACTCCCATAAATCCCCTGTCTCCAGACATTTACCCCAAAATACAATGAACAAAATCTTCTGACTAAAGGGACACAATTGCTATTTTTAAATAACTTTGTGCATTGGTAAAGATCAAAGTTAGCATTCACATTTCAGCTCAGAAGAGCTGTTTCCCCCCCAACAAAGCATGTGGCAAAAAGTAATACAGTTGCATAAACTGCTAACATATAATTTGAAAGTCTGTTCATAAAGGATTCACCGCAGAATTGGCATATAGAATGTTTGCTGGACATTTAATAGCTTTCAGCTAATATTTTCAAGGAGGGTTCACCTTATTTGTCTACCATTATAAAGAGGATGTGTCCATTAACATACAACATAATAGAAAGATCCCAATTGCAAACAAGAATTACACATCACATTTAAAGTGGCTGTAAATGTGCCCTATGAAGTAGAGTTGCCACTTTTTCTTCAAGACAAACCCGAACACTTTGGCAGAGCAATTTTTTTTTTTTTTTAGGAATGCTATGGACTCTGGTGTAAAGGGGAACTCTGATATATGGGGGGTTCTGCTCTCCAAGGCCCTCACTTACATCAGAGTTCCCAGCATCCCCCCTTAAATCAGGGTTCCCAAAGCCTCCCTTACATCAGAGGTGCAGAGCACCCCTCACATCTGAGTCCCCCTTACCTTAGTGTACTCACTTGGTCAGAGCCAGGAGACAGAATCGAGGGAGGGGGGAGACTTCAGTCACCGACAGTGAATGGGGAGCTCACTTACCCAAGGATAGGGGCTCAAGCATTGGCACCTTTTATCCACGATGTATCTGCTGGGCTTCAAAAATTTTCTGAAGCACAGCACGCCAGGTATTAGAGTGTAGGTTGGCAGACACAGGGGGTAGGGTGGGAACGTGCCCTCTCTCCTCTCCCATCTTTCCAATGGGGGGGGGGGGAGTGGGACTGTGCTGGTTCTGGGCAGTGTGAGAGAGATAGTCACAGACACTCAGCTTAGACAGCTGCAGCCAGCCCTCCAAAACGGTTGGCAAACCTGGTGATTAGTTACGCCGGTATGCACTCAGCGTGGTACTGGGTTACTAAGCTTCACTATAAATAAATAAATAAATATATATATATATACACACACACACACACACACTTACCGGCCACTTTATTAGGTAAACCTGTTCAATTGTTTGGTAACACAAATTGCTAATCAGCCAATCACATGGCAGCAACTCTGTGAATTTAGGCATCTAGACGTGGTGAAGATGCTGAAGTTCAAACTGAGCATCAGAATGGGGAAGAAAGGAGTTTAAGTGACTTTGAACTTTTGGTTGTTGGTGCCAGATGGTCTGGGTATTTCAAAAACGGCTGATCTACTGGGATTTTCACACACAACCATCTCTAGGGTTTACAGAGAATGGTTAAAAAAGATAAAATATCCAGTGAGCGGCAGTTGTGTGGACGAAAATGCCTTGTTGAGGTCAGAGGTCAGAGGACAATGGGCAGACTGGTTTGAGATGATAGAAAGGCAACAGTAACTCAAATAACCACTCGTTACAACCAAGGTATGCAGAATACTATCTCTGAATGCACAACAGATTGAACCTTGAAGCAGATGGGCTACAGCAGCAGAAGACCACACCGGGTGCCACTCCTGTCAGCTAAGAACAGGAAACTGAGGCTACAATTCGCACAGGCTCACCAACATTGGACAATAGAAGATTGGAAAAATGTTGCCTGGTCTGAGGAGTCTCGATTTCAGTTGCAACATTCAGATGGTAGGGTCAGAATTTGGCATAAACAACATGAAAGCATGGATCCATCCTGCCTTGTATCAATGGTTCACACTCTTGGTGGTGGTGGTGGTGTAATGGTGTGGGAGCTATTTTCTTGGCATACTTTGGGCCCCTTAGTACCAACTGAGCATCGTTTAAATGCCATGGCCTTCCTGAGTATTGTTGCTGACCATGTCCATCCATTTATGACTACAGTGTACCCATCTTCTGATGGCTCCTTCCAGCAGGATAATGCACCATGTCACAAAGCTCAAATCGTCTCACCACTGGTTTCTTGAATATGCCAATGACGTCACTGTACTCCAATGGTCTCCCCACAGTCACCAGATCTCCATCCAATAGAGCACCTTTGGGATGTGATGGAATGAGAGATTCACATCATGGATATGCAGCCGACAAATCTGCAGCAACTGCATGATGCTATCATGTCAATATAGCCAAAAATCTGAGGAATGTTTCCAACACCTTGTTGAACCTATGCCATGAAGTGAGTGTATATAATTCACATGTACATACACACATATATATATATATATATATATATCTATATATATATATATATATATATATATATAGATAGATATATATCTATATATATAGATGTATATAGATATATATCTATATATATCTAGATATATATATATATATATTACTGTTGTGCTTCTAAGTTTACATACTTACATATTGCCCCCTTTAACATCAATGACAGCTTAAAGTCTTTTGTGATATTTGTGGATGAGGCTCTTTATCTTCTCAGATGGTAAAGCTGCCCATTCCTCTTGGCAAAAAGCCTCCAGTTGCTGTAAATTCTTGGGCTGTCTTGCATGAACTGCACATCTGAGATCTCCCCAGAGTGGCTCCATGACATTGAGGTCCAGAGACTGAGATGGCCACTTCAGAACCTTCACTTTATTCTGCTGTAGCCAATGACAGGTCAAATTGGCCTTGTGTTTCGGATCATTGTCATGTTGGAATGTCCAAGTTCATCCCATGTGCAGCTTCCTGGCTGATGAATGCAAATGCAAATGTTCCTCCAGTATTTTTTGATAACATACTGCATTCATCTTGCCATCAATTTTGACCAAATTTCCTGTGCCTTTGTAGCTCACACATCCCCAAAACGTCAGCGATCCACCTCCGTGTTTCACAGTAGGAATGGTGTACCTTTCATCACAGGCCTTGTTGACTCCTCTCCAAATGTAGCGTTTATGGTTGTGGCCAAAAAGCTCAATTATGGTCTCATTACTCCAAATGACTTTGTGCCAGAAGGTTTGAGGCTTGTCTCTGTGCTGTTTGGCGTATTGTAAGCGGGATACTTTGTGGCATTTGCGTTGTAATGGCTTTCTTCTGGCGACTCGACCATGCAGCCCATCTTTCTTCAAGTGCCTCCTTATTGTGCATCTTGAAACAGCCACATCACATGTTTTCAGAGAGTCCCGTATTTCACCTGAAGTTATTTGTGGGTTTTTCTTTGCATCCCAAACAATTTTCCTGGCAGTTGTGGCTGAAATTTTAGTCTAGCTGACCGTGGTTTGGTTTCAACAGAACCCCTCATTTTTCACTTCTTGATTAGAGTTTGAACAGTGCTGCATTCTCAATTCCTTGGATATCTTTTTATATCCCTTTCTTGTTTTATACAGTTCAACTACCTATTCCCACAGATCCTTTGACAATTCTTTTGCTTTCCCCATGATTCAGAAGCCAGAAACTGAAAGGGTTAATTCTGCCAGTGGACTCCTTACAGAGCTCTGGGAGCACACAATGAAGAAGACACAAAATGGATTCAAAGTATGCTCGATTTTAATGGTAGCTTGGCTTGAGTTTCTATAAAAACTCAGAACGAAAGGCGTCACGTAGCATAAGGGGAAGGAACAAGACATAAATCATATACATGTATATAGTATGACATTTTAGACATACAGTTTAAACTAGCAACATGCATCACAGGATGTTGGTGGTCAGCCTGTCCGGGGACATTGTCTCACAATCAGTTATTTATGGAGCTCGTTTGGCCTGCGGTTATGCTATGTGTGAAAGTACAGCAGAAAGACACTTTGTTTCTCAACCATTTAATGTTACAGTGCATTAACTCTTTCTAACCCTTCAATCCCCTCTTAAAACACAACTTGATTTCACCATAACTTTCTGGTGACTTCAGTATTCTGTTCACCATATTTGCAGAAAAACTGGATAAGTTTGAACAAAACGTATACAACAAAAAACAGTAGGCACATTAAAATTAGCATTCCAGCTTTCCTAAACCATGAAAAAATGGAGCCAAAGAAATCACCAAAGCTTCCCAATCCTTTAAGGCATTCCATCAATCTTTGGCAATGTGTATGGCTTGGCTTCAGCCTGGAGGAGTGACACCTCCTGTCGGTGTTTGTTGATTAATTCATAATAATCAAGTACTTCAATACTTGGATTATGTATCCAGGTACAGCACTCGTAGTCCTCCGTGACTTCACAGAGTCCTATCAGGGCAGCACTCATGGATTCGATAGCTAAATCATGCAGTTCTAATTTCTTACGAATAGCTCTTTGCTCAATACTTAACAGTTTGATATCTGCAGAGTTTTTTTCCATAACATCATCTATAATTTTGGAGTAGTTGTTTAGCCTTTTCATTAATTCTATACCCCACCCTGTCCATGAGGGGAACCATGCCCAAGTCATGTCATGTCCCAAAACAGTTCCCTTTTTCCTATGTGTTTAAGGGGATACATGGGATGTGTACTAGCCTTCAAAAGGTGTTGATGTTTACCTTCTCCATTATCTATGATCCCCAGTATTGGGACGAGTAAGGCCAGATAACACCATCCTTGCTCTTTAATGGGAATCCGTATGGAACTCATCTGGAATGCAGCAAAACACATCAAAATTGCGCCGGAACGCACTAGGCCTCAATTGAAATGAAGAAAAAGGGGAAAACACACACCGCAGCACATCAAAAACACACTGGAGTGCATCAAAAAAATGCATGCAGAAATGCATCCGGAATGAAGAAATTGTGGTGTGAACCGACCCTTAAACCATGTGATTGAACTTGTTAGTAGTTACAGTACTGAATCCCTTATTACTTATTGTCCAAAACGCGCCATTCTAAAGGGCACTTTCATGTACACCATCTTCAAAAAAATCTGTGAGACTTTCATCATTGGTTACATTGACCCCTTGCCACACACATATATGCGGTTACTCGGCGGTTGGGCCTTAACGACGCGCGTCTGCTTATATGTGGCCTTATTAAAAAAACGTACTCAGCTGGCAGCATGCTTCCAGCTTGGTAGCTGGTGGGTAATGGAAAGCTCCCGATGCTCATGAAGGAAGGGTCAACAACTTTGTGTGATGCGCCCTAAAATGTAATTTATTATAGCTTCATAAAGAGTACTAAAACGTCCCAATACACAAGAGGTTGACGCATTTCAGCCTGAGTGGGCTTTAGTCAAAGTTTGTATGGCTGCGGTCTGGACACACGTGGAGCACTTTCTAATCTCCTTTGGATGGGTTGCAGCAGCACAGATTCGATATTGTGTATATATATATATATATATATATATATATATATATATATATATATATATATATATATATATATATATATACACACACACACATACACATATACACACACACACACACACGTATATATCAGTATACATTTTGTACTTCTACACTCTGAAAGCCTACTATTCAGCTATAATATGTATATCTGCTTTTTGAAACCAATTGCCCTGCAGTTTTCCAAGCCAATACTTGCAGATGAAAAAGGCCATTTCTCAACAGGTTTCCCATATATTAAATTTGCTTAATCAGGAGAATGGAATCATTTTTTGAATAATTTACTAGAATCAGGCATTTGATCATATATATGGGGAAGCGGGAGCAACAAGATATATAAGGGTCTCTGAAAGCCAGCATCCAAAAGAAACCATTGATAACCTAGATCTCAGCATCAATAATCATTCACTATAAATCACCAAACCCAAAATATAGAAAATCCAAAATATCACCAAACCCAAAATGTACCCACTATACTGTATGTCACCAGACCCAAAGTTTGATAAATTCCACAGGTCCAATTTTATGGAAGTGAGCTGTAGGTAGCACATTCGGAATGAGCAATTTTTACGTTTCAAATCCATCAATGCACAAATAAAGATTAAGATTGCATAGGTATAAAATCTTTTCGATCATGCTGGTCCAATAAGTGCCTCCTCACCTCCCAAACAGAAGGGACAGGACATCTACCTTGTTCATGACATGCTGCTTCTGTTGGGGAAGTGCGCTTGTTTGTAGGCTTGTGCAATTCGTTTCTTAACGAATCGAAATTCAGCCGAATTTGGCATCTAAATTTAAATGTTGGATTGGCATTGATCTATTCTGTTAAAGTATAACTAAAGGCAAAACTTTTTATTTAGTTTTGGATACAGTGGAGCGGAATTGGGAGATTCTCCCTCTCTATTTGTCCTGTTTACCATTATCATTGAAAGTAAAAGTAAAACAAAATCACAAATTTTGGGTTGTCCCCAGAAAAGCAATAGAGGGGAAAGCTTCCAATGGGGACCTGGGGGTCCCCAAGGAATTCCCTGAATTTGCAGGGATTTCCTTTCACTTCCTGTCCTATAGCCAAAAAGGAAGTACAAGGAAATTCCTGCAATGGTACACAAATTGGCAAAAAAACTCCTTCCTTACTCTATCCAAAAGGAAATAAAAGATTTGCCTGTAGTTCCACTTCAGCCCCTGTATTTGCCCCCTTAATGACCAGGCCATTTCTTGCGATATGACACTGCGTCGCTTTAACTGACAATTGCGCGGTCGTGCCACCCTGTACCAAAACAAAATTGATGTCCCTTTTTTCCCACAAATAGAGCTTTCTTTTGGTGGTATTTGATCACCTCTGCGATTTTTTTTATTTTTTGCGCTATAAACAAAAAAAGACCGACAATTTTGAAGAAAAACAATATTTTTTACTTTTTGTTATAATAAATATCCCAATTTTAAAAAATTTCTTCATCAGTTTAGGCCAATATGTATTCTTCTACATATTTTTGGTAAAAAAAAAAAATCACAATAAGCGTATATTGGTTGGTTTGTGAAAAAGGTGTAGCGTCTACAAAATAGGGGATTTATGGCACTTTTATTATTATTTTTTTATAACTGTGTTACCTGGGTGTGTTCTAACTGTAGGGGGAGATGGGCTCACTGGAACATGACAGAGATCGCTGTTCCCATTCACTGGGAACAGAAGATCTCTGACATGTCACTAGGCAGAATGGGTAATTGCATTTTTACCCAGGCAGTTCCCCGTTCTGCCTCTGTACACCGCAATCGTGGGTCATCGGAAGACAACAAGTCCACAGGACCCACGAGCATGCTCCCACTGCTAGCCTCCCTGCACAGACCGACGTACACCTACGGTGGTTTGCAGAGGAGAGCTGACCTGCCGCAGTATAATGACGGCGGCTGATTGGCAAGAGGTTAACTCAACACATCTTGATCAGGGTGATAAATAGTGGAAGATCATTGATGCCAAAATTTGGGTTATTAAAAATTTCTTTTGGATGCTGCCTCTGCCACATTTAATCCCTTAGAGCCATCACGGCGGTCACGTGATTGGAAAGCTCCCAATCGCAAGAAGCAAACAGGAGCTTTCAGTTAGCCGCCGGTAACTGTGCTGGGAGTGTGCAGAGTGCGTGCTCCTGGCACAGCTCTATTGGTGTTATTGAACACAAATATGCAGCCGCTCGGCGCCGAGGTCCAGCCACCAAGAGGTCACATATTTGCGTGTGCTCGGCGCCAAAGGAGTTCATTTCTGTTCTTATGCCCACTGATTTGAAACATAGCAATTGCTGATTTTGTTTTGTTTTGTTTTTGTTTTGATGTTACTCATAGCTCACCTCCATGATATTGGACCCGTGGACCACGTTCACTATTGTGTCAGCGGAGCCCTTAATGCCCCGTACACACGGTCGGACTTTCCAACATAAAATGTGCAATCGGAGCTTGTTGTTGGAAATTCCGACCGTGTGTAGGCTCCATTGGACAGTTTCCATCGGAATTTCAAATCTGGTGCTCAATTTACTGACAACAAAATCCGTTTGCGCAAATTCCGATTGTGTGTACACAATTCCGACGTACAAAGTGCCACGCATGCTCGGAATCAAGCAGAAGAGCATCACTGGCTATTGAACTTAATTTTTCTCAGCTCGTCGTACGTGTTGTACGTCACCGGGTTCTTGACGTTCAGAATTTCCGACCAACATTGTGTGATGGTGTGTATGGTAGACAAGTTGCAGCCAACATCTGTCGGAAAAAAATCAGTGGATTTTGTTGTAGGAATGTCCGATCAATGTCCGATCGTGTGTATGCAGCATAACACTGCAAGGGTGAATCAGACCGATTTGTTGGATTTTGCATTATTCACAATGACAATATTTATTGTTCCACCCTAGCATTTACATCCTTAGCAAATTCTTTCCACCAGCTGTATACTTTTGTAAACTTTTTGCTGTTTTTATGCATGCTATAACCTTGCACAAAGTAAAGTAATCTACAGAAGAGTCAATAAAAAGTGATTATGTATTACAAAGGTTAAGGTCGTACAGGTAATCATTTGAGTTGAATGCTTTACCTTTACCTTAATTTCCATAAACAAAGAATTGGACGTCTGTAATAAGGCGTACACACGGTCTGACTTTGTTCGGACATTCCAACAACAAAATCCTAGGATTTTTTCCGACGGATGTTGGCTCAAACTTGTCTTGCATACACACGGTCACACAAAGTTGTCGAAAATCCGATCGTTCTGAACGCGGTGACGTAAAACACGTACGTCGGGACTATAAACGGGGCAGTGGCCAATAGCTTTCATCTATTTATTTATTCTGAGCATGCGTGGCACTTTGTCCGTCAGATTTGTGTACACACGATCGGAATTTCCGACAACGGATTTTGTTGTCGGAAAATTTTATCTCCTGCTCTCCAACTTTGTGTGTCGGAAAATCCGATGGAAAGTGTCCGATGGAGCCCACACACAGGCGGAATTTCCGACAACACGCTCCGATCGGACATTTTCCATTGGAAAATCCGACCGTGTGTACGGGCCATTAGACTGATGGCATCGGGTGTAACTATCCTCAAATCACATCAAAAAAGATATCTGTTATATCTGTTATCAGACAGCATTAATGGGACATAGGCTTCCTCAGTGATATAGTGAATCCACAGTAATTAATTATAGTGCAGTTTACTGAAGCCAGACAAGAACGACATGGATTACAGTTAGTTATTATGACTACTGGACTTAGCACTTTGCCCCTTGTCCTGTTTTATAGAACTGGTCCGTAAGGTTCACCCATAACCCTAATAAAACAATTTTAAAAGATTTTATGGTCCTGTAAATGTTTGTATTAGTTTTATTGTACAATTAAATGTATTCATCCTAATGCACTGTGCTAAAGGCAAAATGTCCACTTGGAGGGTGTCTGATATGTTGAAATTTACACACAATTCATTTAAAATGCAACCTAATTAATCACTTGACCACTGGAAGGTTTTACCCCCTTCATGAGCAGGCCATTTTTTGCAATTGAGCTCTGTGTACTTTAACTGGCAACTGCGCAGTCATTCTTCACTGTACACAAATAAATAAATTTGCATTTTGTTCACACAAATAGAGATTCATTTTGGTGGTATTTAATCACTACTGGGTTTTTTATTTGTTTGCTATATAAATGAAAAAAATATTGAAAAGTTTTTTTATTAGTTTCTGTTATAACATTTTGCAAACAAATAATCGTTCCTCATATATTTATTCAAAATGTAGTCTGTTACATTTCTTTGGTAAAAATAAGCCAAATCAATGTATCAAATCAGTGTATATTATTTAGTCTGTGTGAAAGTTATAGAGTCTACAAACTATGGTACACTGCATCTGAAAAATATTCACAGCGCTTCACTTTTTCCACATTTTGCTATGTTACAGCCTTATTCCGAACTTGGTTTAATCATTATTTTCCTCAAAATTATACAAACAATACCCCATAATGACAATGTGAAATAAGTTTGTTTGAAATATTTGCAAATTTATTTAAAAAAAAATAAAGAAAAAAATGTACCTATGTATTCACATGTAAAGGGAAAGGGATGGCCGCACACCACAACAGAATTGAAGCCTTTAAAATTCTTTATTGTCACCGTGCCAGACAAAAGACAGGAACACAACTGATGGGTTTCACATGGACAATTCGTGCTTATTCATAACACAGAAATAGCCCAGAACCCGGCTTTTTATGTGCACACCCAACAGGAAATGCACCTACAATGCCTTGAAAAAGTATTCATACCCCTTGAAATTTACCAAATTTTTCCATGTTACAACCAAAAACGTAAATATATTTTATTGGGATTTTATATGTTAGACCAACACAAAGTGGCACAATGAGGTCATAGGCCTTGCAAGTATTACTATGCATTACTGTTTTATCTAATTCTGCTTTGGTGCACTCCGGAAGGTTTTTGCTTGCTATATAATGTGATACTGATCTTATTATATTTTGTGTACTGTATTACCATTATACCATTGTTACGTGTTGTATCTGCTATACTTGGTTGCATCCTATGGCAATCAATAAAAATTCCAAGTATGTCCACCAATTTACTTTTTTGCAACCACGTGCCTCATATAAAGTCCCACCCCTTTGCTTTGTCCCCTTTTTGATGCATGACAGGGATGGAAATTTGTGGCCTTACTAGGCCACATTTTCACTCAAAGTCCCAAAGGATGGAACATTTGGCCTTACCAGGTCATATGTTCATCTAAAGTACCTAAACCTTATTTTTTATTTTTCACTTTAATACATAATTGTGAAATGGAAGGAAAATGATAAATGGTTTTCAACATTTTTTACAAGTAAATATGTGAAAAGTGTGGCGTGCATTTGTATTCAGCCCCCTTTACTCTGATACCCCTAACTAAAGTCACCTAATTAGTAAATAGAGTCTACCTGTGTGTAATGTAATCTCAGTATAAATACAGAGGTTTGTTAGAGAACCTTAGTGAACAAACAGCACCATGAAGGCCAAGGAACACACTAGACAGGTCAGGGATAAAGTTGTGGAGAAGATTAAAAGCATGGTTAGGTTATAAAAAAGTATCAAATTCACTAATTCCGCGCTAAGGTAACCCCAAAAACTTCACTAGGTGGAGTTGTTCAAAATGGTATAAATAGGGGAGGGGTATGGTGGCGCCGCCAATAGTGTACAGTTTTAATATATGTGTATAGTATCTTACATCATAACATCCTCTGAGTGCTTAGTAAAGTGATGATACATATATGCTAATGAGCATAATCAGTGCAAATCAATATAAATATAATAAAAAGTGCAAAAAGTGCTTAAAGTGCAAGAAATTCCTGTTCATCTTTTGGAATAAATTTCTGTAAACAACAAAATATATAAAAATTATATATATATATATATATATATATATATATATATATATATATATATATATATATATATAACAGGGGGCGCAATATGGGTCCACTTTCTTGAGATTGTGGACTCCCCCATCACAGGTTAGTGTAGGTAACATTGCAGCAATATAGGTATAGGTAGCAGGGCTGTGGCCCCTTTAAGGAGGAGAAAGTAAGGGATTCAGGAAGAGCCAATCAGGTTACTGGGAAGTTTCTGGATGGCGGGGTTAGGCTATATAAGGTTAGCAGGAAGGGGGTTTTCCCTCTTTGCCCGCGGAAAAGCAAGAAGATTGGAGCTCTCTCCCTCCCGCCCCAGTCGCGAGCACCTGTTATGTGGTAGGGTCACCCCGGATTCTGGGGGGGACTGTTATTTATATTTAAAATTGTGCTTTGTGCTACTGCTCGAGTTCTAAAAACTGAGCAGATAGAATTCTGTTTGGTTGAATTTATGAAGTTACGTGATTTAGTAAAAAAGTTATGTTAAATACATTGTTAAAAAACCAATAAAGATGCCGTGGCCAAATTTTTGCCAAAAGGTGGTTTCGTTGTTTTACTTAAGTTATTGTATCCTGGGAATGCTGGGTGGGTATGGGTTGTGGCCTACAATCTCAATGTTCTCTGGTGCAAAACACAGTCTAAAAAAAAAAAAAAAACTGCAGATCTGTGTTCTAGTCATGATGAAAGATACTATACACATATATTTAAACTTTACACTATTGGCAGCGGCACCATATAACTCCCCCATTTATACCATTATAAAAAAATATCCCAAACATCTCACGGAGCACTGTTCAATCCATCATCAGAAAATGGAAAGAATATGGCACATCTGCAAACCTACCAAGACATGGCCATCTACCTAAACTGACAGGCCGGGCAAGGAGAACATTAAATCAGAGAAGCAGCCAAGAGGCCCATGGTAACTCTGGAGGAGCTGCAGAGATCCACAGCTCAGGTTGGAGAATCTGTCCACAGGACAACTATTAGTCAAGCACTCTACAAATCTGGCCTTTATGGAAGAGTGGAAGAGTGGCAAGAAGAAAATCATTGTTGAAAGAAAGCCATAAGAAGTCCCGTTTGCAGTTTGCAAGAAGCCAAACATGTGAAGGAAGGTGCTCTGGTCAGATGTACCAAAATTTTACTTTTTGGCCTAAAAGCAAAACGCTATGTGTGGAGGAAAATAATTTCCCAAACTGCACATCACCCTGAACACACCATCCCCATTGTGAAAAATGGTGGTGGCAGAATCATGTTGTGGGATGCCTTTCTTCAGCAGGGACAGGGAAGCTGGATGGAGCTAATTACAGGGCAATCTTAAAAGAAAACCCGTTATAAGTCTGCAAAAGAATTGAGATTGGGGCGGTGGTTCACCTTCCAGCAGGACAACGACCATAAACATACAGTTAGAGCTACACTGGAATGGTTTAGATCAAAGCATGTTCATGTGTAATGTAATACACACGGTCGGATTTTCCGACGGAAAATGTGTGATAGGACCTTGTTGTCAGAAATTCCGACCGTGTGTAGGCTCCATCACACATTTTCCATCGGATTTTCCGACACACAAAGTTTGAGAGCAGGCTATAAAATTTTCCGACAACAAAATCCGTTGTCGGAAATTCCGATTGTGTGTACACAAATCCGACGGACAAAGTGCCACGCATGCTCAGAATAAATAAAGAGATGAAAGCTATTGGCCACTGCCCCGTTTATAGTCCCGACGTACGTGTTTTACGTCACCGCGTTCAGAATGATCGGATTTTCCGACAACTTTGTGTGACCGTGTGTATGCAAGACAAGTTTGAGCCAACATCCGTCGGAAAAATTCCTAGAATTTTGTTGTCGGAATGTCCGAACAAAGTCTGACCGTGTGTACGGGGCATTAGAATGGCCCAGTCAAAGTCCAGAGCCAGACCTAAATCCAATTGAGAATCTGTGGCAAGACTTGAAAATTGATGTTCACAGACTCTCGCCATCCAATCTGACAGAGCTTGAGCTATTTTGCACAGAAGAATGGGCAAAAATGTCACTTTCCTAGATGTGCAAAGCTGGTAGAGACATCCCCAAAAAGACTTGCAGCTGTAATTGCAGTGAAAGTTGGTTCTACAAAGTATTGACTCAGGGGGGCTGAATACAAATGTACACCCCACTTTTCACATATTTATTTGTACAAAATGTTGAAAACGTTTATTATTTTTCTTCTACTTCACAATTATGTGCCACTTTGTGTTGGTCTATCATATAAAATCCCAATAAAATACATTTATGTTTTTGGTTGTAACATGACAAAATGTGGAAAATTTCAAGGGGTATGAATACTTTTTCATGCATTACAAGTGGACACAGATAATTAAAGTAATCAATCAATCCTTACTAACATTACTAAACAAGAAATTTGGAAAGAAAAGAAAAAATAAAATATAACACAATACATATAAACACAACTCCATCAGCGGTCAACAGCTCATTACTTGCCTGAGCGATGTGCACTATTATGTTTGGGCCAGAAGTATTCACAGCCTTTGCCATGACACTCAAAATTGAGCTCAGGTGCATCCTGTTTCCACTGATCATCCTTGAGATGTTTCTACAACTTGATTGGAGTCCACCTGTGGTAAATTTAGTTGAATGGACATGATTTGGAAAGGCACACACCAGTCTATATAAGGTCCCACAGTTATTAACCACTTAAGCCCCGGACCATTTGGTTGCCCAAAGACCAGAGCACTTTTTTGCGATTCGGCACTGCATCGCTTTAACTGACAATTGTGCAGTGGTGCGACGTGGCTCCCAAACGGAATTTACATCCTTTTTTCCCCAAAAATAGAGCTTTCTTTTGGTGGTATTTGATCACCTCTGCGATTTTTATTTTTTGCGCTATAAACAAAAAAATAGCGACGATTTTGAAAAAAACACATTATTTTTTACTTTTTGCTATAATAAATATCCCCAAAAAATATATAAATATTTTTTTTTCCCCTCAGTTTAGGCCGATACGTATTCTTCTACATATTTTTGGTAAAAAAAATCTCAATAATCGTTTATTGATTGGTTTGCGCAAAAGTTATAGCGTCTACAAAATAGGGCATAGTTTTATGGCATTTTTGTTAATCATCTTTTTTTACTACTAATGGCGACGATCAGCGATTTTTATCGTGACTGCGACATTATGGCATACAGATCGGACACTTTTGGCGCGATTTTTGGACCATTCACATTTATACAGCGATCAGTACAATTAAAAATGCATTGATTACTGTGTAAATGTGACTGGCAGTGAAGGGGTTAACCACTAGGTGGTGCTGTGGGGGTTAAGTGTGTCCTAGGGAGTGATTCTAACTGTGGGGGGGAGGGGCTCTGTGTGACACGACACTGATCACCGCTCCCGATTACAGGGAGCTGTGATCAGTGTTAGTGTCACTAGGCAGAACGGAGAAATGCAATCAGCATTTCCTCATTCTTCCTCTCCTTGAGACGATCGCAGGTATCCCTGTGGACATCGAGTCCGCGGGACCCGCGATCACACTCACAGAGGTTGTGGCGCGTGCACGTGCCCGCAAACCGCTTCTTAAAGGGCAACGTACAGGTATGGTAATCTGCCTGTGCGAGCCCTCTTGCCGACGTATATCGGCGTGAGCCGGTCGGCAAGCGGTTAATGCATGTCAGAGCACAAACCAAGCCATGAAGTCCAAGTCCAAGGAATTGTCTGTAGACCACCAAGACAGGATTGTATCAAGACATAGATCTGGGGAAGGGCACAGAAACATTTCTACAATGCACAGTGGCCCCCATCATCCGTTTATGGAAGAAATTTGGAACCACCAGGACTCTTCCTAGAGCAGGCCGCCCGGCCAAACTGAGGGATTGGGGGAGAAGTGCCTTAGTCGGTCACTCTGACAGAGCTCCAGCGTTTCTCTGTGGAGAGAGGAGAACCTTCCAGGAGAACAACCATCTCTGCAGCACTCCACCAATCAGGCCTGTATGGCAGAGTGGCCAGACGGAAGCCACTCCTCAGTAAAAGGCACATGACAGCCTGCCTGAAGTTTGCCAAAAGGCGCCTGAAGGACTCTCAGACCACGAGAAACAAAATTCTCTGGTCTGATGAAACAAAGATTGAACTCTTTGGCCTGAATGGCAAGCATCATGTCTGGAGGAAACCAGGCACTGCTCATCACCTGGCCAATACCATCCCTGGTATTGGCATGGTGACATCCCTACAGCATGATTCTGCCACCACCATGCTATACTAGTAATGTTCACTGTTATACAATCAGGTCCATAAATATTGGGACATCGACACAATTCTAATCTTTTGGGCTCTATACACCACCACAATGGATTTGAAATGAAACGAACAAGATGTGCTTTAACTGCAGACTTTCAGCTTTAATTTGAGGGTATTTATATCCAAATCGGGTGAACGGTGTAGGAATTACAACAGTTTGTATATGTGCCTCCCACTTTTTAAGGGACCAAAAGTAATGGGACAGATTAACAGTCATCCATCAAACTTTCACTTTTTAATACTTGGTTGCAAATCCTTTGCAGTCAATTACAGCCTGAAGTCTGGAACGCATAGACATCACCAGACGCTGGGTTTCATCCCTGGTGATGCTCTGCCAGGCCTCTACTGCAACTGTCTTGAGTTCCTGCTTGTTCTTGGGGCATTTTCCCTTCAGTTTTGTCTTCAGCAAGTGAAATGCATGCTCAATCGGATTCAAGTCAGGTGATTGACTTGGCCATTGTATAACATTCCACTTCTTTCCGTTAAAAAACTCTTTGGTTGCTTTCGCAGTATGCTTCGGGTCATTGTCCATCTGCACTGTGAAGCGCCATCCATTGAGTTCTGAAGCATTTTGCTGAATATGAGCAGATAATATTGCCTGAAACACTTCAGAATTCATCCTGCTGCTTTTGTCAGCATTCAACATCATCAAAAAGTACAAGAGAACCAGTTCCATTGGCAGCCATACATGCCCACGCCATGACACTACCACCACCATGCTTCACTGATGAGGTGGTATGCTTTGAATCATGAGCAGTTCCTTTCCTTCTTCATACTCTTCTCTTCCCATCACTCTGGTACAAGTTGATCTTGGTCTCATTTGTCCATAGGATGTTGTTCCAAAACTGTGAAGATGTTATTTGGCAAACTCTAATCTGGCCTTCCTGTTTTTGAGGCTCACCAATGGTTTACATCTTGTGGTGAAACCTTTGTATTCACTCTGGTGAAGTCTTCTCTTGACTGTTGACTTTGATACACATACACCTACCTCCTGGAGAGTGTTCTTGATCTGGCCAACTGTTGTGAAAGGTGTTTTCTTCACCAGGGAAAGAATTCTTCGGTCATCCACCACAGTTGTTTTCCGTGGTCTTCCGGGTCTTTTGGTGTTGCTGAGCTCACCGGTGCGTTCTTTCTTTTTAAGGATATTCCAAAACAGTTGATTTGGCCACACCTAATGTTTTTGCTATCTCTCTGATAGGTTTGTTTTGTTTTTTCAGCCTAATGATGGCTTGCTTCACTGATAGTGACAGCTCTTTGGATCTCATATTGAGAGTTGACAGCAACAGATTCCAAATTCAAATAGCACACTTGAAATGAACACTGTACCTTTTATCTGCTCCTTGTAAATGGGATAATGAGGGAATAACACACACCTGGCCATGGAACAGCTGAGCAGCCAATTGTCCTATTACTTTTGGTCCCTTAAAAAGTGGGAGGCACATATACAAACTGTTGTAATTCCTACACCATTCACCTGATTTGGATGTAAATACCCTCAAATTAAAGCTGAAAGTCTGCAGTTAAAGCACATCTTGTGCGTTTCATTTCAAATCCATTGTGGTGGTGTATAGAGACAAAAAGATTAGAATTGTGTCGATGTCCCAAAATTTATGGACCTGACTGTATATAAACGGATAAGCTGCTGCTATGATAAAAAAAATTAATGAAAACCAACAACCCTAGAAATTCATGGGTTAAAGCAGCGCTTGAAGGTGATAGGAAAAACACCAAATTGTGGTAAGGTGCCCTATGAAGGGCGAGTCCAAACAGGCACAAAAAAAAAAAAATTTTATAATTCCTATAGAGTGTTCATATGGGATCTTGTCAAGGCGTGACCAGACGACTTGTTGTACCTGTCAGCTGCTACGAACTCCACCTGGGCATCACCGCGGACGTAATATTTCAGGAACGGTCAGAGAGTATCAGGCTTTGCTGTACAGACCAGATGGTTATACCATGAAATGCTTGTTTATTTTTGACAGTTTGTAAGTGTAAATCTTAAAAGGGGGGTTCTGTTGGCTGGAAATAAAATTTTAAAACAGGTTCATGCTATGAGGACTGTTTTTGTTTCCTTATGTCACAAGCCATTTTTCCAGCAATGAGCCATTGAGTGGAAATCCTATCTGACTGAAGATATATTTCAGAGTGATGCACTAACCCTTTATGAGTACCGATAAGAATTTAACCACTTCCCTACTCGGCTATTGTCAAATGACGTCCACAGATGGGATCTCCCATCCTGGGTGGACGTCATATGACGGCCTGGGCTCCCCGCCCGCCCCGTTGCTCGGGACCTGGTGCGTGTGCCCGGCGGCCGCAATGTCTGCCGGGCACCCGCGATTGCCCGTTAACCGGGCCGGACCGTGGATCTGCGTGTTTAAACACGCAGATCCACAGCCTGTCAGTTCAGAGGAGAGCGATCTGTGTTCCCAGTACAGAGGAACACTGATCAGTCTCCTCCCCTTGTACGTTCCCGCCCCCTACAGTTAGAATCATTCCCTAGGAAACATATTTAACCCCTCGTCTCCCCCTAGTGGTTAACCCCTTCACTGCCTGTCACATTTACACAGTAATCAATGCAATTTTATAGCATTGATCGCTGTATAAATGTGAATGGTCCCAAAAATGTGTCAAAAGTGTCCGATGTGGCCACCATAATGTCACAGTCATGAAAAAAAAATCGTGATCGCCGCTATTACTAGTAAAAAAAAGAAATAATTTTTTTTTTTTTTAAATGCCATAAATCTATCCCATATTTTGTAGACGCTATAACTTTTGCGCAAACCAATCAATATACGCTTATTGCAATTTTTTTTTACCAAAAATATGTAGAAGAATACGTATCGGCCGAAACTGAGGAAAAAATTTGTTTTTTTTAAAAAAAAATTGGGATATTTATTATAGCAAAAAGTAAACAATATTGTGTTTTTTTCAAAATTGACGCTCTTCTTTTGTTTATAGCGCAAAAAATAAAAACCGCAGAGGTGATCAAATACCACCAAAAGAAAGCTCTATTTGTGGGGAAAAAAGGACGTCAATTTTTTTGGGTACAACATCGCACGACTGCGCAACTGTCGTTTAAAGTGCGACAGTGCTGAAAACTAAAAATTGGCCTGGGAAGGAAGGGGGTGAAAATGCCCGGTATTGAACCGGTTAAGGAAGTGTGGTTGCTGCTTGCCCAACATCCATCTTTACATACCAAAGCTGTTTTATTAGATCCATTTGGTGAGTGTTTAATTTGAGGGGAGCGGTGTCACGTGGTGCGGTGAAGGCCTGTCATCTCTTCTGACAAGATCCCATATGAACACTCTATAGGAATTATAAAAATTTGTTTTTTGTGCCTGTTTGGACTCGCCCTTCATAGGGCACCTTACCACAATTTGGTGTTTTTCCTATCACCTTCAAGCGCTGCTTTAACCTATGCATTTCTAGGATTGCTGGTTATCAACAATATTAAACTGTTTACTCTATGGTACTTGAAGAAAACCTGTGGCCACGACTGGAGGTTAGAAGAAAGGAGGCTTAAAGTGTTACTAAACCCACAACAGTAAAATCAGTATATATATATATATATATATATATATATATATATATATATATATATATATATATACAGCATAGCATGCTTGTTATACTCACAGTGGAACTTAAGGGGTTAATCCTCTGCATTGTGTAAAAAGGCTGTTTTATTCTGTATACATAGATCCTCCCCTCCTTCAATGTCTATCTGGGGAAAGCCAACTAACACACAGGCAATAGCCAACCTGCACATGCTCATTTGTGTCTTTTATGCTGGAGAGAACAGTTTCTTGTTCTCAGAGATAGCCAGGTCACATGATATTGGCATCACACATGTGGGCGTGTCTACAGGCTGCGGGGAAAATCTCCACCCACCTGAACTCTCAAGAAACTGTGTAGTTTATGATGTAACCATGGCACACAGATCATACAAAAAGGTATATAGTGGCAATATTTTATTGTAAAAAAAAAAGATTTATAAGCTCTGGGCACTGTGGGTGGCGGATGAACTATTTTCATATTACTGGGTTTAGTAACACTTCAACCTTAGATTGTGGAAAGAGTTCTTTGCTGTTAGAGCAGTAAAAATGTGGAGCTCCTTCCCCCAGGATGTGGTACTTTCTGAAAGTGTCGACAGCTTCAAAAAACTTTTAGATATCTTCCTCAGGAAGCAGAATATACAGGGTTGTATGGATTGGTAAAAAAACAAAAATCACACACATAGGTTGAACTGCATGGACCTGTGTCCATTGTAAACTATATTGTCAAAAGTATTGGGACGCCTGCCTTTACACGCACATGAACTTTAATAGCATCCCAGTCTTAAGCCTCATACACACGATCGGACTTTATACAAACTTTTCCGTGGATTTCTGTACAAAGGGCGTTGGCCGTGAACTTGTTAAGCATACACATGGCAGAACTTTTTAGCCAACAAACACGAACGTAGTGACTTTCAACGTACTGACGACACTTCAAAAGGGGACATTCAATTCTCCGGCACCACCCTTTGGTCAACTTCTGTATTGTTGTCTGATCTTTTGCATTGGTTCTGAGCATGCGTGTTGGTACTTTGTACTAAAGTCCGATGGTTTTGTGTTTACACGATCGGACTTGCCGACGTCAGACTTTTGTTGCCGCCAAGTTTGTCTGTTCGCACAGCCAACATTTGTCCGATGAAACCCGAAAAAGTTTGTCAAATGGAGCGTACACACGGTCAGATGTTGCCTTAAAACAGCTAATTTGCATGTTTGTTGTCAAAAAGTCCGATCGTGTGTACGGGGCTTTAGTCTGTAGGGTTCAATATTGAGTTGGCCCACCCTTTGCAGCTATAACAGCTTCCGCTCTTCTGGGAAGGCTGTCCACAAGGTTTAGGAGTATGTCTATGGGAATGTTCTTCCAGAAGCACATTTGTGGTGGCACTGATGTTGGACGAGAAGGCCTGGCTCATGGTCTCAACTCGAATTCATCCCAAAGGTGTTCTATCAGGTTGAGGTCAGGTCTCTGTGCAGGTCAGTCAAGTTCTTCCACCACAAACTCGCTCATCCATGTCTTTATGGACCTTGCTTTGTGCACTGGTGCGCAGTCATTTTTGGAAGGGGCCATCCCCAAACTGTTCCCACAAAGTTGGGAGCATGAAATTGTCCAAAATGTCTCAGTATGCTGACACCTTTAGAGTAAGGATGAGCTCAGGCATGTTCGCAAACAGCACGTGCAGAGCCCGCCCGGAATTCGGCACTGCGGATCACTAATCACAAGCAGTGAGACATTGTCCCGATGCGCGGCTGCAGAAATCGGGAAATGTCTCACTGCTTGTGATTAGCGATCCGTAGTGCCGAATTCCGGGCGGGCTCTGCACGTGCTGTTTGCACGTGCTGTGAGCTCATCCTTACTTAAGAGTTCCCTTCACTGGAACCAAGGGGCCAAGCACAACCCCTAAAAAACAACCCCACACCATAATCCCCCCTCCACCAAATGATTTGGACCAGTGCACACCCACCAGACACACATATAAGGTGAAACAAATATTCAGAAAATAATATAATGCATCAAATTCACGATAAACCAATCTATAATGATGTCAAGTGTGCAAAAAATAAAAAATAAAAATACTCGCCACCCTGCTAACACATATAAATATATGGAAGCAGAGGGGCAAACAGGTATAAAAGTAAGTCCACTCCAATAATTCAGAGTACAATAATTAAGGATGAGCTCCAGCGTGTTCTCACACTCCACGTGGCGAGCCCGCCAGGAAGTCGGCACGGCGCTGCGCTAATCACAGGCAGTGAGACTATTTTCCCGATGTGCGGCTGCAGAGTCGGGAAATGTCTCACTGCCTGTGATTAGCGCAGTCAGTTCCGACTTCCTGGCGGGCTCTGCGCGTTGAGTGCGCGAACACGCCGGAGCTCATCCTTAACAATAATGTGAACTAGTCCCACTTCACCAAGCAGATCCTCATTCAGAAACACCAGTGAATTTTCAGTAATATGCACCTCCGTGTTCTACCACCACCCTCGGGCATGCAGGCTCATCTTATCCTCTGACCCATATAATATACAGGTCAACATGCGCTCAACAGTATCAGCATCAAAGGATGATCCCTAAACACTCCACGTCCCCACAAGTACGAGATTTAAAAGCTCACTCCAAACGGTACATGCTCATGGAATAAAATGAAAAAAGTGGGGGGGTGCTGTGCTAACCAGGAAAATAGCTATAGATCTCTATGTATGGTCACTTGCTATGTGCTAAAAGCCATATAATATTTAGAATAGCATATGTAAAATCAAATGAAATAAAATAAAATCGCATGATATAATAAAATCGCATAAGGTTAGTGTTGATTACTAAAAACCTGGTGAAATGTGAAAATGTTGTAATAAAGTGATAATCCAAGGGAGTGGTATAGGTTACAATAAAACGTACATATGTCTACAAACCATCCAATAAATATAAAGCAAATTAATAATGTAATCAATCTGTAGTGCAAAACACATGTATTAAAGTGCTAGTGC